>NC_080162.1:201952397-202084105 GCF_950295315.1 Erinaceus europaeus | reverse complement strand
AAGAAAAAAAGAATTTTTTCCCCTACTCTAATTCTTAACCCAAATTAAGTTATAGACACCTCCTTGGTGTCCCCCGCTATGGCCCCTTATTGGCTGGCCTGCTAAAGGCAGAAAATCCTATTGCTTACACGAGATGTGTCCGGAGCTCAAAGGCTAGCCGCTTCTCAGTCCGCCATCTTCCGGGAAACCCCCCCCCCAAACTTTTTTAAAGGATTTCTCAAAAATGAAAACTAGCTCCAAGTCCTCTGATCCAATGAGAGCTATACTCAAGAAGTCTTTGGGTCCGCCCTCAGGGTCGCGGTGGACCCTGGAGACTCCCAAGAGGAAGCCCCCGAGCTAAAGTGCTCTCTCCAGGTCCTCTGCCCACCGCGCTCTGCAACGGCGGAGGAGCCGCCATCCTGGGCTGGCGGAGGACAATGCCCGGGCGCACTCGCCCTTGCCCGGCGCCGCCTGGGTATTCTGGAGCCCCGCTAGTCCATGTCACCTTTACTCTAATTCTTAACCCAAATTAAATTGTAATCACTTCTTTGGTGTCACCCTTATTGACTGGCCTGCTAAAGGCAGAAAATCCTACCGTTGCCGACGATGTGATCAGAGCACTCGCTGTTAGCGACTTCTCAGTCCGCCATCTTCCTAACTCCTCGTGGGTGTCCTCTGAAGCCATCTATCTAGAACTGACTACAGAACTGTGAGCACTCTGCACACACCATTTCTTGTCCTTTCTACAAGTCTGCAGACGAGGCACGTGCACAGAGATTTTATAGGCTAAGGGATGAAGACTGGAGTGACTTGTCTACTTATTCAACTCTTAGGAAGCAGATCTGGGAGGCAAATCAGTCACTCTGCACTGTCATGAGAAAAGCGGATAGATCATCTAATTAGACAATTTTGAGTATATTTTCCTTTGCCCTCCTCTCCTCTCTCTCCTCTCCTCTCTCTCTCCTCTCCTCTCCTCTCTCCTCTCCTCTCTCCTGTCCTCTCATCTTCTCCCTCTCTCCTTTTCCTCTCCCCTCCCCCTCTCTCCTCTCCCTCTCTCCTTCCTTCCTTCCCTCTCCTCTTCTGTCCTCTCCTCTTCTCTCTCCTCTCCCTTCATTTTCTCTCCCCTTCCCTCCCCTCCCCTCCTCCTCCTTTCCCCTCCCATCCCCCTCTCTCCTTCCCCTCCTCTCCTCTCCTCTCTCCTCTCCCTTTCCCTCCCCTCCTCACCCTCTCCTCTCCTTCCCTCCCCTTCCCTCCCCTCCCCTCTCCTCTCCTCTCCTCTCCTCTCCCCTCCTCTTCTTTCCCCTCCACTTCCCTTCCCCTCCCCTTTTCCACCTGCCTTTGCTGAGTTATCCAGCCATCTTCCTCAGCCTATTATCTGCTTTGACTCTAGAATATGGCCTTGTTTTTTTGCCACAGACATTTGGGCGTTTCTTCCATGGTTAGGAAAACACTCAAGTTTTATCCCAGACAGGTCATCCCTAACCAGGAGCACGTTCTCCACGGAATCCACACTAGAAAGTCATTTCTGTGCATGCAGGGGCAGGGCCATGCTGACTCAAGGCCCTGAGAAGCCCGGTGGCTGCCTATCCCTATCAGCGGCCACCTGACAGTGTTGAGGCCTCTCTTCAGTCTGTTGCCTGTGGGGCCAGGACACCCAGTCACCTAAACAGGCTCACTGTGGTCACCTCCTCTTCTTGTGTTACTTTTGTGCTAATTCAGTAAATGTTTCAGTGTTGATCAAATACTTTTTTTTTTTTTACAGAGAACATACTGTTTTTATATTTTCATTTTATTAAAAGGGAGAAATTGAGAGGGAAAGGGGAGATAAAGAAGCAAAGAGACACCCACAGCACTGCTTTTCCACTTGCCAAGATGCACCCCCCTGCAGGGGGGGGACCAGGGCTTGAACCTGGGTCATTGTGATTTATAAAGTGGACACTCAACGTGGTGAGTCACCACCTGACTCAGGGAACATATTCTAATGGTAAAAACTAAGCACTAGAAATGACACACCTGAAAATGTATGTTACTGTAGTGAACATGTAATCCTAGTAACCATAGTGCGCCTGCCTAGTGTGATAAAACAGAAACATAGGTATTAGTAGGATAAAAAAGACTAAGATGTCAATGATGTCAACCCCCCAACCTGATTGGCCAGTGCAGATGTAACCTCAAAACCAGAGGCAAGCTAATATAAGTAAAGGCTCAGAAACCAGCTGGATGAAATGCCTTCACCATTATTGACCGGGATGCTGCTGGTGCTGCTACAGACTTAAGCACCCACGGCCAGGCTAAGTAACCGCTTCCCCAGCTTCCAGAGACCCTCGTTCATCTGGTCGCACCAGCAGACTAAGGACCATCAGCTCGGTGACACAGCAACTGGTGACCATGTCGTGAGCCTTACCTGTGAATGGCTACTAAGTAAGGAGAGGTATCAGGTTGACTGTGTGTTTGTGAATTGCGTGACCCTTCTATGGCAACTAAATAAGTAAAGAATTACTGCTTGACTCCTACATACTCTCCGAGTGAGTCCTTAGTCTTATGCCTTGCTCACAACAGTTACGTATTCCTTTCACCATCCATGGAGTTACTTAATGGGTAGTAACACTGTAGTAACACTGTAGTAACTGTTATGCCCAGAAGTTCGAGTCCCGATCTCATGCAAAGACCAGAATCACATGCAATAACAAGAGCCTTTATTATCAAGCTTAAGCTTGGGCCGCCGGCAGCCTTCCAAGCAAAGGGAGAGTCTGCGACCACGATCACTTCTTTTTTTTTTGTTTTGTTTTTTTCTTTCCTTTTTTTTTATTTTTTTATTTTATTTTTTTTTTATTTAAGAAAGGATTAATTAACAAAACCATAGGGTAGGAGGGGTACAACTCCACACAATTCCCACCGCCCAATCTCCATATCCCACCCCCTCCCCCGATAGCTTTCCCATTCTCTAGCCCTCTGGGAGCATGGACCCCGGGTCATTGTGGGTTGCAGAAGGTAGAAAGTCTGGCTTCTGTAATTGCTTCCCCGCTGAACATGGGCGTTGACTGGTCGGTCCATACTCCCAGTCTGCCTCTCTCTTTCCCTAGTAGGGTGGGTCTCTGGGGAAGTGGAGCTCCAGGACACATTGGTGGGGTCTTCAATCCAGGGAAGTCTGGCCAGCATCCTGATGACACCTGGAACCTGGTGACTGAAAAGAGAGTTAACATACAAAGCCAAACAAATTGTTGAGCAATCATGGACCCATAGCTTGGAAAAGTGGAGAGGAAGTATTAGGGAGGTATTCACTGCAAACTCTAGTGTACTTCTGCTTTCTTACTTTGGTACCATACTCCAAACTCAGTCAATTTCTGCTTTGCGTTTCTACTTCTTTTTTTTTTTTACATGCATAACATTCCCCAGATTCCCATTTAACAATACAACCCCCACTATTTCATTCATCATTTTTCATAGACCTGTATTCTCCCCACCCACCCACCCCCCCCAGAGTCTTTTACTTTGGTGTAATACTCCAATTCCATTTCAGGTTCGACTTGTGTTTTCTTTTCTAATCTTGTTTTTCAACTTCGGCCTGAGAGTGAGACACATATGTTCTTGGCAGCACAATTTGTAATAGCCAAAACCTGGAAGCAACCCAGGTGTCCAACAACAGATGAGTGGCTGAGCAAGTTGTGGTATATATACACAATGGAATACTACTCAGCTGTGAAGAATGGTGACTTCACCGTTTTCAGCCGATCTTGAATGGACCTTGAAAAAATCATGTTGAGTGAAATAAGTCAGAAACAGAAGGATGAATATGGGATGATCCCGATCACTTCTTGTCCCACCTTTTTATAGTTATCACAGGGTGGGCACAGGTGGAAATATCCACAGGAAACAAGGAACAGTTGGCCTCGGGTCAACAGCTGCTCTCAATCTTCGGGGCCCCTCTCCAACCCCACAGTAACCACTTCTGTTTATTAAAATATTGGTTACTTATGTGTATGTTTTGTGTATGTTACTTTTGTGTATGTTTTCCATATGGACACCATATGGAAAACTCACACTTATGAACATGAATTCTTTTTTAATTTTTTTATTGGAGGATTAATGGTTTACAGTCAGTGGTAAAATACAGTAGTTTGTACATGTATAACATTTCTCAGTTTTCCACATAATTCAACCCCCACTAGATCCTCTGCCATCATGTAACAGGAACCCCCACCCTAGGGTCCTTTACTTTGGTGCAATAAACCAACTCCAGTCCAAGTTCTGCTTTGTGTTTTCCCTTCAGATACTGTTTTTCAACTTCTGTCTATGAGTAAGATCATCTCATTTTTTTCCTTCTCTTTCTGACTTGTCTCACTTAGCAATGAGCATATATTCTTACTATGACACTTATTACAGCAAAGTTAGCAAGTTTTACACAGCACCGTGCTTACTTCATCTGACAGTATGTCCCAAAACTCTTTGCTTGCATCATTTTGGTCCATTGAGAGATGGCACAGTGGGCAGAGTGCTAAGGTTCTGGGCATGGGATCCTAGGTCTAATCCCTGGAAGCACGTATGCCAGAGTGATGCTCCTATGTCTGTCTCTCTAATCAATAAATATATGTTGTGATGTAATTAGCATATGGCTGGGGCTGATGAATATAATTAGCATATGGCTGATAGATTTGCATAAACCAAGTGATTTAACTTTCTGGTGGCCGGCAGTCTGGCCCCCTTTTTCCCCTGGCTCCTCGCTCTGTTCCTGGATTCTTGGGATTTTCCTGTGGGCTTGTGGTGGCAGCACGGCTGCTTCCCCCAGGGACTGAACATGTGTAACTAACTGAGCTAGCTGGTAAACTTGGCTTCTAAGACTCTCTTCTATGGCCACAATGTAGCCTGTGTCTGTGCCCATAGCTGTGACCTTGGTGTACCTAAAATACACTGTTCAGTATTGTTGGGCCACCATGCAATAAATCTTTGATTGTTTTAAACCAGAGCCCAGCCACACTCCCACAGTCATTTTATTTTTGAAACACAGTAACACATAACCAAACAATTCTTCTTTAGAAATAATCAGTAAGTAAACAATATTTATCATGATTCAATATTAAAATGTCTACCTTTGTGTCCCACAAGGCGATGTAACATATCAAGCCTAGACAGTTGCAGCTAGTGGACATGTATCTTCTGCTTTGAGTTTTATTATTCCCACAAACTTCACCTTCTCCCTATCTGCCTTTTCTCTAAACTCATGTGTTGAATATATTAGGTCACATTCCCCATGGCTCTCCTACTTCTGGCATTCTGCTGACTTCACCTCTGGGTGTCACTCAGCATGTTTTTCTCTTCCTTGTAGCTTCTGTCTTACTGATGGATATAGAAGCTAGATCAAACTCTGGTTCAATCTTTTTTCTTGTTACTGAAGACTTTATATATTTTTTTGGCCTCCAGGGCTATTGCTGGGGCTCAGTGCCTGCACTACAAATCCACTGCTCCTGAAGGCCAATTTATTCCTTTTGCTGTCCTTGTTTATCATTGCTGTTATTATTATTGTTGTTTTTGCTGCCATTGTTGTTGGATAGGACAGAGAGAAATGGAGAGAGGAAGGGAAGGCAGAGTGGGGGAAAGAAAGATAGACACCGGCAGACCTGCTTCACCACTTGGGAAGCGACTCCCCTGCAGGTGGGGAGCCTGAAGCTCACCCTTTGCGCAATGTGCACTTAACCCACTGCGCTACTGCCCCACCCCCACTGAAGACATTTTTACAGATGGTGGTTCCTCAAATTTATTTAGACAACTGATAAATAGAGTCTCTTATAATTCTTAAAATTTCTCTGTGCAATGTACTCTCTTATTTTAGATCATTTTCCTTAAGCAGGTCAGATGGTAGTTTATCTTCTAAGTAGATACATTTTGTATTACTTGGTTCAATCTCTGCATCGCCCTTACAGTAATTACCCTCTAGCTACCTGGTATTCCCTCCAGTCTTTTAACATTCTTCTTATTTTTTTTCCTAACACTGTGTCTAGTGCTGAATTTCTTTTCTTTAATTTTAATATACTTATTCAAGTCCTTGAATTTTCCTCTGGGTACCATTTATCTCTAGCCGTGGATTTTGATGTGACACTTTGTAAATTACTGTTCTCTAGACATTCTGTAATTTGGGTCTGTATTTTCTCATTTTCTTCTTAACTAAAGAGTTGTTTAAAAGAGAAGACTTTTAGTTTCCAAGTGGGAAGGACTTTTTGTCTTCACATTTTATTATTCATTTCTAGTTTTATTGCATTGTGGTCAGAGGATGGTTTTCATTACTTTTACATTTGCTGACTTATTATGATTCTATTTGTGACCTACTCTGCTCAGCTTTCAAAGCTGTTTCAAAGACACTGAAAAAATGTAGTTTCTGTTTCCAGGGCTCAGCATTTGAAATATATGACAATCATAGCTTACAAATTGTATTGACTAATATATATATTTTATCACATCCTCAAATTTATTGGAAGAGAAGTAAATTCCCCTAAGGACGAATATGGGATTTTTTGTTTCTTTGTTTATTTTTCTCTATTTCTCCTTTTAGTTCCTATCATTAGCACATTGTGAATGAGATTACTGTCTGGAGGGTCTGGCGGTGACACACCCAGTTAAGCACACATAATACTAAGCTCAAGGACTGGCTCTAGGATCCCGGTTCAAGCCCTGCTCCCCACCTGCAGGGGTCACATAAGCAGTGAAGCAGGTCTCCAGGTGTCTGTCTTTCTTTCTTCCCTTCTCTACCTCCCCTTCCTCTCTCAATTTCTCTCTGTCTTTTCCAATAAAATGGGGAGAAAATGGCCACCAGGAGACCTGGATTCAGAGTGCTGACACTGAGCTTCAGCAATAACCCTAGAGATAAAAATAAATAGACAAACAAACATACAAATAAGACTACTGTTATATGTACTAATCAGTGTTTATTTATATACATATTGTATTGTATTGGTGATTTAATATCTACAAGATTATAAAATAATTATATCTTATCCAGCTTATAAAAGAATTCCGCTACCAAAGTTCTGTGCCTTCACCCCCTCCCGAAAGTAACCACCATAGTTCTCCCAAGGTCATAGATATGGGCTAAATATATATATATTCAAGTTTATATGGCTCAATTCTCTATATTCCATTTATAAGTGAAACCTAATCCCATCCATTTTGACACAGAGGACATATGAGTCTTTTTTCTGTTGAGTAGTCTTCCATTTATTGTGACTTTTTTCTTCCTTTCATAAGACTCAAATTATTGCTTTTTATTCCATTTCCCACCCCCCCCAGCTCTAAGTATTTCTCATAGCCTCCCACGCCAATATTTTAAACTTTTAATCAGGAAAATGAAAGACTTACCCCGGAGAAGAATGTGGGCCATTTAGCAAAGATAGCTGATTTCACGTGGAAGCTACAGCTTGTTTATATTCATTTCTAAGGCTCTACCGTCACTTCCTTTCTAAGCCACACCCACACTGATTACAACTTCCGGTGTCCTACCTTTCTCCTCTTCCCTCTCTGATCAAGGACAGGACACCTGACTCCTCTGAATGTTCTTTTCCCTATCAATGATGGTGCAACTACCATAAAATACCAGGTCATAAAAGTTCTGGGATCTGGTGAAACAGGGTGTGAGTGTGTATGTGTGTGTTTGTGTGTGTGTGGGGGGTGGTGTTCAGAGATCTCCCTGGTCATCTTTCCCTAACATTTCCCTCTCTGAGAGGATGGAACAAATTCTTTTTGGGGTTGTAAGGATGGAGTTCTGGCTTCTGTAGCTGTTTCTCTGCTGCACATGGACATTGGCAGGTAGACCCATACCCTCTAGCCTGTCTCTGTCTTTCCCTAGTGGGATATGGCTCTGGAGAGGGGAGGTTGTGCAATATATTGCTGAGGTCATCTGCCCAGGGAAATGAGAATAGGATCATAATAGCATCTGGAACTTGGTGCCTGAAAGACAGTAAGATATAAAGCAGGAGCCCTACCTGTAGAGGCGGGGAGCTTCATGAGTGGTGAAGCCTTCCTGCAGGTGAATCCACCTTATGCTCACCTTGGCGCTCAGTATGGATGGATGATGGCATTTATGTCTTTGCCAGTTTGTCTACTTCTTGTTTCCACACTAAGCTGGAAGGTTAGAACAATAGGAACTTGCACTGTGTTACTATTATATCCTTTACATAAAGGAGTGCCTGGAACATAGTGGATACTCAGTAAATATTTTGCATTTGAATGAATGAGTGAATAGTTACACCTTAGTGAAAAAAATGAAACAGACAGGGCACAGCTGGCTCCACGGTCCTCTGTTATACAGAGAAAAAATTTCTTCAGAGATGAAGATAAGAAGGATGGGAAGGCAGGAAGGTGATATAGATAGATGGAGAGAGAGAGAGAGGGAACAAAAAGAGGAGGCTATACTCCAGTCTTCAAAGACTCAGTCCTGCTCACATTAAACCCACAGTCACCTGAGCCCTCCCAGCCTCTACAGAAGCCACCAAGGATCCTATGGGGAGAGTTCCGGCTTAGATTAATTAGGTCTAGATTGTCACCATCCAGCCAGCAGCTCAAGCACAGAGGCCCAGTGAGGGCTGACACTGTGTTTGAAGAAGCTTTGAGTGAAAACACACGTCTGACTTTTTGACATCTGTGAAGACACTAAGTGGGAGAGCCAGCCTTCTTTGTGCCAAAAAATGTGGGCTTTGGGCTGCTGTCACTTAAAAACTAAAGAGCACATTAAGATTACAAATTTATATCCTTGCTGCTCGGGGAAATTCCCAGGTCCAGAGAGGAGCTAGAACTGGGCCAAACCAAGTAACGAGCCAGTGGGAGAACAGGACAAGAAGTTTTAACGTCCAGTTGAACTGCCAGGATGAGTTCATTTGCAGCGGCCTCTAACAAGCACTTCACACGGTGCCTTTACTCCACTGCGAGTGAGCTCCAAGCTCTCCAAGTTTAACCAGGTCAGTGCAGTGCTGGTTCTGAGAAAGTGCTCTGCACGTCCCAAGTACCCAATAAGGTTCCTGTGCTGAACATGAGAGCAAGATCAAATTGTCTACAGTTAACAGTATTTATATACTATTCCCATATTTGAGAGCCACTCTCTGCCCTGATCCAGCTTTCTAGTCCTATTTCCAACTCAGACACCATCTCCCCAGACAGTACCTTTAGTCCACCTGCATGTTAGCTGTCAGGCTCAGGGAAAAATTAGTGAGGTTACGGGCCCCTTGGAATAGAGCTAAAATAAACCTACTAGCTTTTTCCAAAATGGAGACCCCATTTGGGTCTGGGGCAAATCTGCAAGCCTTGTGAAGGTGATTTCTCTGCCTTCCAGGTAAGATGGCTAGTCAGACTTGGGGGGTTATGCTGAGCAGGGCTCCACTGGCACCCCCAGAGACCTTCCATAGCACCTGTGCCAGTGTTCCTTGCTCCTAAGAACAGCATTTCACACTTTGCAAGGCTGGGGTGTGGCCACTGGAAAATGAGAAGCCCAGCCTGGGAGGGTTCAGTCCCAAAAGTGTGACTCTGGGGCATTAGGGACTCTTGTGGCCTTGGCTGCTCCTGTGTACATGCCGACATGTGTGGACATGATGTGTAAAGATTCATTGATTTTTTTTTTCATTTATTCATCCACCCAGTTTGCCCACTGATGGGGAATGCTGACAATGTGCAGGCAGGAAAAGGCCCCTGGAGTGTGTGTGTGTGTGTGTGTGTGTGTGTGTGTGTGTGTTGGGACATCTGCTTGCCTTGGGAGAATTTGCTGGTATTGGATAGACACAGATGATATGAGAGGATGTTGTTAGAGCTACGAAAGCCAGAATGGACTCCAGGCACAGAGAGAGACTTTGGTAAACACCACTTATTAGAATCCATTGTTAGACTCCTCAGTTTTTGCACTTAGCAAAGGGCTAGGGGAAGCAGAGGAAGTTCCTGGGGCGTGGGGAGGAGGAGAAAGAGAGAAATAGTTGGAGTGGGAAAGCTTGAGTCTGGTCAGGGGCCAGGTTTAGAGGGAAGGTTACTGAGGACAGCTACAGTCCACCTCTAGGGCTCCTGGGTTGTTTTGACCAGGATGTGGAGAGGTTTTGGTAAATCTGGAAAAGCCTGGACTGGTGAGATGACTGTGAAAACTGTCCTGCCTCTGAGAAACATGTTCTTCAAACTGTTTCCAGCAGTGCTCAGGAGAGAGAAGATTGCCCAGGTTCCCAATTCCTTTGTAGTTGTACCTTCGTAAAAACACGACTCTCCTACCTGCCTAGAAACTCCTGTGGAAGGCTGGGAGACTCACATTCCAAACTTCACTTCTGCCTTTTCTCCAGGGTTGTACAAGTCCCATTACATTCACCATTTAGCACGGAATAGCAAAGGAAACTTCATGAGAGGGGAAACAAAACTGCAGATGTGTTGTTTTCTCTGTCTTCCTCCCTATTTTTCCCTTGTCTCTCTCTCCTCTCTCAATTTATTTTTATTCTATCAAGTATAAGAAAAAATAAAAATTCAGTTAAATTTTAAAAAATGGCCTGATGAGAGGTGACAGTGATTTTAGCTACGATCATAGAACGTGAGCTCAGACATACAGGGATGCAGAGGTTACACAGGCTTCTGCACTGAATATGGGACCCAGATCAAATCAGTGGAGTTTACAGTTAATAATATTTATATACTTTTCCTACACTTGGGAGCTACTTTCTTCCCTAATCCAGCTTTTTAATCCAATTTCCAATTCTGATACCATCTCTTCAGACAATACCTTGGGTCCACCTCCATGTTAGCTGTCGTGCTCAGGTAAAAATTAATAAAGTCATGGGCCCCTTGGAATATACCTAAAGTAGACCTGCTATCTTTTTTCCAAAATGGAGACCCCAAATCTCTTCTGCTATAGTCTTACCTTTAGGTTCCTGATTATAAACAAATTCCTTCTTTATATCTAAATGCTTTTTCAGGAACCAAGTAGCAGATGCTACCATGACACCAGCCTAACTTCCCTGACCTCACCAATGTGTCCTGGAACCTGACCTCCACACAGCACTGCCCCACTAGGGAAAGAGAGAGACAGGCTGGGAGTATGGATCCACCTGACAACACCTATGGTCAGCAGGGAAGCACTTATAGAAGCCAGACCTTCTACTTTCTGCACCCCCATAAAGAATTTTGGTCCATACTCCCAGAGGGATAAAGTATAGAAAAGCTTTCAATGTAAGGGATGGGATATGGAACTCTGGTGGTGGGAACTGTGTGGAATTGTACCCCTTTTATCCTGTGGTCTTGTCGATATTTTTTATTTTATAAATAAATTAAAAGAAAAAAGTTTCTGATGGGGGAATGAAGGGACAGAACGTTGGTGGCAAGTGTGGTGTAGAACTCTACCTCGTTATCCTACTATTGTGTGAAGCACTATTAATTGTAAATTAAAAAATGGGGTCCAGGCAGTAGTGTACCTGCTCAAGGATCCTGGTGGGAGGCCCTGGATCTCCACCTGCAGGGGAGCTGCTTTAAATGCAGTGAAGCAGGTCTGCTGGTGTCTTTCTTTCCCTTTCTCTACCTTCCCCCTCTCTCATTTTTCTGTGTGTACTGTTCAGCAATAACAAACAGGAAGAAAGATGGCTAACAGGAGCAGGCGAGTCATCATGCAGGCCCCGAGCCCCAGAGACAACCCTAGAGGCAAAAAAGAAGGAGGAGGAAGAGGAAGAGGAGGAAAAAGAGGAGGAGCAGGAGGGGGAGGAGAAGCAAAAGGAGGAGAAGCAGAAGGAGAAGGAGAAGGAGAAGGAGAAGGAGAAGGAGAAGGTGGCTACTACATACGGGCAAGTGCTAGAGCCCTTGCCTAAGCATACATATTACCATATTACTGAGCCTAAGGACCCAGGTTGGGGCCCCCAAGCTGAAGGAGGCAAGAGTGGTGAAGCAGGGCTTCCGGTGTCTCTCTGTCTCTCTCCCTGTCAACCTTTCTCTGCCCATTCATATATAAGGAAAATAAAATGATAAAATAGAGAAAAATATTTTTAAAATGGCTTAAAAATCGCACATAAGAAAAATTAAAAAGGAAGTCGGGCAGTAGCGCAGCGGGTTAAGCGCACGTGGCACAAAGTGCAGGGACCCGCGTAAGGATCTCAGTTCGAGGCCCCGGCTCCCCACCTGCAGGGGAGTTGCTTCACAGGCTGTGAAGCAGGTCTGCAGGTGTCTGTCTTTCTCTCCCCCTCTCTTGTCTTCTTCTCCTCCTCCTCTCTCTGTCATTTTTCTGTCCTATCCAACAACGACGACATCAGTCATAACAACAATAGTAACTACAACAACCATAAAAAACAAGGGCAACAAAAGGTAAAATAAATGAATAAATATATAAAAACGGGAAAATTAAAAATGCTGACACTAAGTTGGTCTCTGACACAGTAAACATTCGGTGGCAGAAGCCGTTCCTTGGTTATCAGTCGTTTCTTCTCCTACTGCACTCACCTGCTCTGACCACCATGAGCTTCACAGAGGTGCTTCCTTGTCCTGCGTGGCTCACCTGTTTAGTCTGTAACAAAAATCACCCTGCATCTTCATCCTGCTGAAAACAACCTGCCACTGGTCAGCGAAGAAGGGAAACAGTTTCTTGTTGTTTTTTTTTCCCCAGATACTTCAGTCCAGAACTTTCTCCCATTGGTACAAATACTCAAAGGGTGTGTGTGTGTGTGTGTGTGTGTGTGTGTGTGTACTGTACTACCCCCCACACACACTGTGGCCAATTTTCTAAAATGCAAACAGTCAGATTCAAGGGAAGTGTGTGTTTTGTTGACTCTGAGTTTTTTTTTTTCAGGGTTTGCTCACTGTTTGGGAAACTTCCATCACTCACAGATGTGCTTTGAATCATCAGCAGAACACACCCAAGCCGGTCTGCATTTGTTACCATTTTCATAATGATCTTTTTAAAAATGTATTTATAGGTGTAGGCAGTCTGACTGCTTTGTTCTGTCTGCTGGTACAGCCACGCCCAGACATTTGCATACCGAAAGCAAGTTCCCTAGTTTACCAACCATTCCTCCTTTACCGCTCCTTTGTCTTCAGATGAGAGCATGCTACATAGCCCCTTAGAGTAATGCATGTGAGCAGATCTCACTTTGTGATGCTGAGGCGATAAAGGGTATTTGTTTTCACTAGGAAGAACTGTTAGTATTTTCTAGGAAATAAGTAGGTCAGGAAGAGGAAGTGCCTTGCTGGTGGGTGATGGTGGAATGTCAGGCATGTAAACACCACTGAGGAGAAGTACTTACTGCTTCCCACAGTGACTCTTGCCATGCTTCTGACCCGTGCTTGCTTCTGGCCTCCAAGATGTTTGTCCTTGAAGCTCTCTAGAGATATCTTTCTTAGGCGGGAGACATAGCACAGTGGTTCTGCAAAAGCCTTTCTTTTTTTTTTTATATTTATTTATTTCCTTTTGTTTCCCTTGTTTTGTTGTTGTTGTTATTATTGTTGTTGTTGATATCGCTGTTGGATAGGCCAGAGAGAAATGGAGAGAGGAGGGGAAGACAGAGAGGGGGAGAGAAAGACAGACACCTGCAGACCTGCTTCACCAACTGTGAAGTGACTCCCCTGCAGGTGGGGAGGCAGGGGCTGGAATTGGGATCCTTATGCCAGTCCTTGTGCTTTGCGCCATGTGCACTTAACCTGCTGCGCTACCGCCCGACTCCCTGCAAAAGCCTTTCATGCCTGAGGCTCTGAGGTCCCAGGTTCAATCCCTAGCATCATAGAAGTTAGAGCTCAACAGTGCTCTGGTCTTTCTCTCTGTATTTCTCTATTTAAAATGTAAATTGTGTGTGTGTGTGTGTGTGTGTGTGTGTGTGTGTGTGTGTGTGTGTAAAACAGAAAGAAATGTGTTTCTTTGATCTTCAAAATATGAGGTGTCTATGTTTACTTTTGGAGATTTTTTTTTTTTTTTAGCTGGGAGACAGAAGAGCTCAGCTTGAATCTGTTTTCATTGCTCCTTCTTGCTTTTCTCTAGGCCTCTGTGAAAATGAAAACACCTCTGAAGGGGGTGATGCATACACAGGGTAGTGTGAGTGAACCACCCAGACCACAGACACAGAACGGGATGGTTTAGGCTGACACGAGTGCAAAGCCTGCTGGGAAGACCTCTGTGGGCTCTATCCCCTGACTTCCACCCGAGGTCAGAAATCTTACCCTCAATTTCCCCATCTACAGAACTGGCATAGGAAGTGGATGGGACAGCTGGGGACGGAATTTACCTGCTGTCTTCTAAGGTCCACTTGTCCATTGAAGTCTTGTGAAATTAGTTTAAGGTTAAATACGTGCACATGAAGGGAGAATATATTTATTCAGAAAATATAGGCTCTATTTTAATAATGGTGGGGGAGATAAATCCCAAGTCCAAATGTTTCACATGTCTAGAAATAGTCTTGTGAGGAAAAGATCCTCGCAGAGATTGTCACAGCAGTCAGCACTATGTGCTGTGATTCCTTGCAGGCAAGGACCACATGTCTGGGGTTATAATCAGAGGATTGTCTCTCTCTCTCTCACACACACACACACACACACAACACACACACACACACACACACACACACACACACACACACACACACCTCTGCTTGGCACACGACCATCCATTCTCTCATTTGGTCACTCTCTGTGAGTCAGGCCTCTTAGGTAACTCTTGGTAAATGAGAAGGCAGGCACAGAGGGCAGCTAAGCTACAGCTTGTGTGGTAGACCAGAGAGCTGTGGGAACACAGAGCTGGGTCACCTAACCCAGCCAGGGCAGGTCTCATCTGGGAAGTCTCCTCAGCCTTAGCACTTGAGGTAACTTTTCTAGACTTAAGCAGAGGATTAGGTGTGGTAGTGAGCATTGGAGAGGAGAGACATCCTGTGTTGTATTCTTTTGCACTTTTCCTCTGTCTCTCTACCTTTCTCTCTCTCCCTCCCCCCTCTCTCTTTCTCTATCTCTTTGCTTCCAGGGTTATCAGTGGGGTCTTGGTGCTAGCACTATGAATCCACTGCTCCTGGTGACCTTTTTTTTTCTCACTTATTATTGGATAGGACAGAGAGAAATTAAGAGGAGAGGGAGAGATAGAGGAGAGAAAAAGAGAGACACCTTCAGACTTGCTTCACCACTTTTGAAGCATACCCTCTACAGGTGGAACGTGGGGCCTTGAACCCTAATCCTTGTGCTTAGTAGTATGTGCACTTAACCAGGTGTGCCACTGCTCAACCCCCTACCTTTCTGTCTCTATCAGTAAATAAAAGTGTGATAGCCCCTGGCAATGGAGACAACTTGTCCGAAGGTGAGAAGGTGTGGGAAAATGTGACAAGTTTCTGCCTGCTTAGCAACGACACTTATTGGTCAGAAAATATATATGAAGACTGGAAAAATACCTGGAATTGAGTCCAAGTGGGTAGATATGGGTCAGGAAGGAAGGCGCTCATATACAGAGGTCAGTGATCTTTGAAAGGTAGCTAGTAGGAGCAGGACACACCAGAGACCTCCCCTCCATAGCCCCAGTGGAGTCCTGCAGACAATGAGAGACTAATAGCAAATAATAGGGGGTCGGGCGGTGGCGCAGAGGGTTAAGCGCATGTGGCGCAAAGTGCAAGGACCAGCGTAAGGATAATGGTTAGAGCCCCCGGCTCCCCACCTGCAGGGGAGTGGCTTCACAGGCAGTGAAGCAGGTCTGCAGGTGTCTATCTTTCTCTCCCCTCTCTCTCTGTCTTCCCCTCCTCTCTCCATTTCTCTCTGTCCTATCCAACAACAAACAACATCAACAATAATAATAACCACAATGAGGCTACAACAACAAGGGCAACAAAAGGGGAAAAAATGGCCTCCAGGAGCAGTGGATTCATGGTGCAGGCACTGAGCCCAGCAATAACCCTGGAGGAAAAAGAAAAAAAAATAGCCAATAATAAATAGAGCAATTATAACAATATGTAAAAGTGACGTGAGCATATCCCCTCCTTCAGATAAACAATGCTTTCAGGTCTCTTGACCATGGTCACTGTAACCACAGAAGGTGAAACCTCAAAGGAAGTCCTTGAGGGAGGACAAATTCAATCAGATATCTTGGTTTAAAAGAACTTGCTGAGATTGGCATCTGATATGCAGGTGGATCCAAGTTATGGTTGGGCCCTTTGAAATATAACTAAAATAGGCCTACTAACTATCTATAAAACAGAGACCCCACCCACCCACCCAAGTCGTCGTCTGCACTATTCCAGCCTTTAGGTTCATGATTAGTCAACAATTTGTTTGGCTTTATATGTTAACTCTTGTTTCAGCCACCAGGTTCCAGATGATAGCATGATGCCAACTGGGCTTCCCTGGACAGACAATCCCATCAATGTGTCCTGGAGCTCCGCTTTCCCAGAGCCCTGTCCCACTAGGGAAAGAGAGAGGCAGGCTGGAAATATGGATCGACCTGTCAATGCCCATGTTCAGCGAGGAAGCAATTACAGAAGCCAGACCTTCCACCTTTTGCATCCCACAATGACCTTGGGTCCATACTCCCAGAGGGATAAAGAATTGGAAAGCTATCAGGGAAGGGGATGAGATACGGAGATCTGGTAATGGTAACTGTGTGGAGCTGTACCCCTCTTATCCTATGGTCTTTGTCAATGTTTCCTTTTTATTAATAAAAATTTTAAAAACCCTGATAAATGTAAATATGCTAATAAAAATGAAAAAAAAAAAACAAAGATTAAAACACACACACACAAAGAATTTGCTATTTTCTGTTGTGTGGTGAGCATTCCTGAGAAGGGAGATCTCTGATGATATTATAAAGGAAAGTAGAATGACAACTCAACCAAGACCATGACCACAGGAATGAAAAAGGCACAGATGAGATCAGAGATCTTCTTCTTCTAGCGTTTGCCCTTCTTCCGGAGCCAGTCAACGGCGTCAGGTTGAGCCTGATGTCAAGTTTCGAGACCTCCTTTGAATCTGGAGAGGTGGCCGTCGTTGACTATGTGGGTCATAGTCTGTCTGGAGCCGCAGGGGCAGTTCGGGTCGTCTCTGGCTCCCCAGCGATGGAACATAGCGGCGCACCGGCCATGGCCTGTTCGATAGCGATTGAGGAGGGCCCAATCATAACGTGCTAGGTCAAAGCCGGGTTGACGCTCGCAGGGGTCTGTGATGAGGTGTTTGTTCTTTACCTCAGCTGACTGCCAACTCTGTTTCCAAGAGTCTGGAACAGAGAAGTTCAGTGTAGGCGTAGGGGACCAGATTGGGTGACGAGACGTCAAGCGTTGGACAGGGTGGGCGAAGATCTCCGCGTATATTGGCAGGTGCGGTCGAGCGTAGACGTGGGAAATGAACTTAGATGATGCCGCATCCTGATGAATATCTGGCGGGGCGATGTTGCTAAGAACTGGCAGCCATGGAACCGGGGTGGAACGGATGGTTCCAGAAATTATCCTCATGGAGGAATATAATTTGGAATTGACCAAGTGGACATGGGGGCTACGGAACCATACTGGGGCACAGTATTCTGCAGTGGAATAGCATAATGCCAGAGATGATGATCGTAGTGTGGAAGCGCTCGCGCCCCATGAGGAGCTGGCCAGTCTTGCAATGATGTGATTCCTCACACCCACCTTTGCTGTAGTTTTTATGAGATGTTCGTGAAATGACAGAGTGCGATGGAGAGTAACGCCAAGATAGACTGGCTGGGCTTCATGCCAGATTCTCGTATCGCCAAGCTGCACATTAAGCTCACGCGAGGCCAAGGCATGGTGTAGATGGAAAACAGATGACACCGTTTTTCCAGTGCTAGGGATTAGTCGCCATTTTTTTTACAGTAATCAGATATCAGAGATGCTGTAAGGGCAGGCAGGACAAGAGAGATGGGGAGGCAGCCTCAAATGAGTATTGTCACAAGCCCTCGGGCAGGGGACAAAGAACAATGCTAAGTACAAGATGGTGACAAAGAGTTTGGTATGGGTGGTACTTGACATAGGACAAGAGCTGGTGAGTCTTTGGATCAATTCGTCTAACAGTTGGCTGTTCTAAGATGTCCACTCTTTAGAGAGTGGTTTGCTCAAGCTTATATCTACAGAAACCAAGCTGAAACTACATCATGTTTACAACTGGATCCCAGAGTGACAGCAATGGAGAGGTCTTAGGGAGATCTCTCAGATGCCTGCTGTGTGCTACTCAGATGTGTCTTAGAATTCAAGGAAGCCTGTAGCTGTGCTTACATCGGTCTTGACTAAATGTCTTAGCATTATGAGTCTCGTGAACTTCCTGGGAGAAGAGACAGAATCCATGACTCTGTGTCAAAAGAGCTTTGGTTACCAAGGTGACTGGAGATGATAAGAGAAGTTTCCTGTTCTCTTCGATTAAAAAAAAAAAAAGCACGCCTTCTTCTGTGATAATCACTTTCCAATGCCTTGAATGTTCTTCCAATCTAGATGTCTCTCCTCTCTCCTCTCTCCTCTCTCCCCTTTGGCTTGTGGACTCTTCATCCCAGCCAAATAAGCCAGTTCAGTTGGAAACACTAATTGTTTGTGCTGTTGGATGCCAAGGTTCCTGTCTGGCCTCCCTCACCTGGCACGGGCTCATACCCCTCAGGGTATCATCCAACTGTCTTATTTATTTATCTGTCTATCTATCTGTCTATTTATTTATTTATTCATTCACAACCAGGGTTATTCCTGTAATTTGTTGCCTCTACTACTCTATCATTCTTGGTGGTCTTTTTTTTTTTTTTTGGATAGAGAGTATGGAACATAAAGATAAAGAAGTTTAGACAGACAAAGAGGAGAGACACCTATAGCACTTCTCTGCCATTTCTTAAGTGTCCACCCTGTAGGTGAGCTTGTACCTTGGTCCCATGATTGGTGGCATGTATACTGTACCAGCTAAGGCAACACCTTTCCCCAGCCACTGCTCTTGAATGTCCCTTTCCTCTCAGCTGCCTCCTTCATGACCCCTACAGCCTGCACTTAACTGATGGGGTACGGTCACCATCTCCCATTGTTGCTGGAAGGGTTCACAGCTCCATGAGGAGAGACACCCTCCTAGAGCATGTTCTCTTCTGGATCCTGAGTGTTCAGTCCTTAGTTATATTTCTTCTCGTGGCGTGTGTGTGTGTGTGTGTGTGTGAAATTTTTTTTTTACTTTCTTCTGCTTTTTGGGGGCCCTCTATTTCTTTATTATTTCTTTTTATTGATTTAACAATGATCTACAAGAACGTAGGATAAGAAGGGTACAATTCTACACAATTCCCGCCACCAGAGTTTCGTATCCTATTCCTTCCACTGGAAGCTTTCCTATTCTTTATCCCTCTGGGAGCATGGACCCAGAATTTTTATGGGATGTAGAAGGTGGAAGGTCTGACTTCCGTAATTGCTTTTCCACTGGACATGGGTGTTGACAAGTTGATCCATACCCCCAGCCTTTTCTATTTTTCCCTAGTGGGGTAGGGCTCTGGAGAGCTGGGGTTCTAGGGTACATTGATGAGGTCGTCTGCCCAGGGAAATCAGGTTGGTGTCATGGTAGCATCTACAACTTGGTGTCTGAAAAGCACTAAGACATAAAGCAGAAGGATGTGTGTGTGTGTGTGTGTGTGTGTGTGTGTGTGTGTGTGTTTTATGAGTGAGTGAAAGTGGAGATACCAGACTGCTGTTTTGTTTTGCATAAGTAGCGCCAGAACTCAAACCCAGGGTTTGATACTTGCAAGTAAGTCCTCTGCTCCACTGAGCTACTTTCTTAGCTACGAAACTGCTGAGTGAGTCAGTGAAGGGCTGAGTGGTGGCAGGCCTGGTTATGTATATGCATTACCATGTGCATGGGTCCAGGTTCCAGTCTCCATTCATTACCTGCAGGTGGGACGCTTCACAAGTAGCAAAGCAGATCTGTAGCTCTCATTCTCTCTCTCTCCTTCCCCATCCACTTCCCTCTCCTTTCTCAATTTTTCTCTACCCTATCAAAAATTAAATAAAAGGCAGTAAAGGAAAAATTCACCATCAAGCGTGGTGAATTAACTGTGCAGACACCGAGCCCCTTGAAATAACCCTGGTAGTAATGAAAAACATATTAATTACAAGAATTAGTTAATAAAAAATGAATGAATCCATGATGAAATTTTAAAAAGGCTAGGAGTGCTCTAATGAAAACATTCTCTTTGACACATTCAAATGCTTTTGTCTTGCAACGGTTTTAAATATAAAACATGCATATAAAATCTAAAAATTTGTTTATCATCAAAAACTTGTTTTAACCAAGCCTGAGATATCAAGCTTCCAACTCCTATAATCTGGTGGGACTTTTCCTAACACATGGGGCTACCTAGTTTCATTTCAGATGGTGCACTCTCTCACAAAGTCACAGACCCTAGATATTGGCTGGGGCCTAGGGGACTAGGTCATATATACATGTATCCATAATACCTCAAAGTGCTCAAGAGTCCACTGTGAATAGACTTGGACCTAATATGCTCAGCAAACAAGTAGAAAGGCCTAAAGAAGACATCATAAACTATCTAATAAAATATTTACTACTTAGGCCTAGACACCCTCCTCTCATACCCCCTACTTCACTTCCCTCAATCACTCTACCTACTCAACTAACTGCATAAAAGAGAGAAAATAAGACATATCAGACAACCTCGTCTGATAGCATCACCGTTATTATCACCCCTTGATAATCCATAGAATACTGTAGATAATTGGCCAAAACATACTAGCAAAAATATTTGTATCAACTGAAGGACAATTATTGCTCTTATGACAAAGTTCATTAGTGTCATCAAACAAGTAAATGCGATTAAACTCAAGGTTAACTTGAACCCCACTGGGTCCATGTTCCCAGAGGGATGAAGAATAGGAAAGCTTCCAATGGAGGGGATGGGATATGGAACTCTGGTGGTGGGTACCTTTCTTATCCTATGGCCTTGTCGATCATGATTAAATCAATAAAAATTAATAATAAGAAATAGGAGGTGTATTTCTTTCCTAATGGGGCACAGCAAATGACACTAAATACTTTAACAACTGGGAGAAAATACAAATTGATCAGGTAAAGAAAGGACTATAAGAGCTGGATAGAGCTAAGAGGCTGGCATAGTTTAATGACTGGCAACTTGGTCAATGCCAGGCCACACGCCATCATCTGAAGCCTAGTCATGGAATCTTTGGATTCCCACATAGAAATGATGGGCTTAGACCTCTAATAGATCATTATCTCCATCATAAATGGTAAATTCTATCAGGAACATCATCATAAGCCCTCTCATGGGCTTCTCCAAGTCTTTCCCTCACTATAAATTAGCAATAGTAGGGACTCAACCACTCTCTGAAGGGAGGCTGGGTCATCCTATTCTGCCACTTGAGGATGACTAGTCCTGAAACGAGTGCAGCCTAGAATGTTCCCAGCTGTGACCATGGATTGTGAGCTCAGAGCACAGGCTCCTACACTTAATATGAATAGATATGGACCCTGGGTCAAATCAATGGGGTAAACACTCAATTGTATTTTTTAAAATATGTATTTAATTTATTTATTCCTTTTTGTTGCCCTTGTTGTTTTATTGTTATAGTTATTATTGTTGTTGTCATTGTTGGATAGGACAGAGAGAAATGGAGAGAGGAGGGGAAGACGGGGGCGGGTGGGGAGAAAGATAGACACCTGCAGACCTGCTTCACCGCCTGTGAAGCGACTCCCCTGCAGGTGGGGAGCCGGGGTTCGAACCGGGATCCTTATGCCGGTCCTTGTGCTTTGCGCCACCTGCACTTAACCCGCTGTGCTACAGCCCGACTCCCTTTTAAGTTTTTTTTTTATTTTAATCTTTATTTATTGATTGGATAGAGACAGTCAGAAATCAAGAGGAAGGGAGAGAAACAGAGAGACACCTGCAGGCACTGCTTCACTACTTGCAAAGCTTTCCCCATGCAGGTGGGGACGAGGGGCTCAAACCTAGGTCCTCACACACTGTCAACACATGTGCTTAGCCAGGTGTGCCACCACCTGGCCCCCACTCAATTGTATTTATATGTTTTCTTTAAGTTTAGGAGCTACTCTCTACTCTAATTCAGCTTTCTTAGCCTATCCTCAAGTCTGTCACCATCTTCACAGAAAATATTTTTAGTCTATTTCCATATTAGTTATCAAGCCCAAGCAAAAATTACTAAAGTCATTTGCCCCTAGAAACATACTCAAAACTCACTCAGTTCTTTCCATCCTAAGATCCCTATTCTCACCTCTTATATTCCAACCTTTTTTTTTCTGTTTATTAAACATTTCTCCTGCTTTATATATTACTGCTTTTCAGCCACCAAGTTGAAGATACTACTATGATTCCATCCTGACTTCTCTGGGCAGACAATGTCAGCAACATACCGTGGGGCCTTCCCTCTCCAGAGCCCTACCCCACTGAGGAAAGACAGATGCAGGCTGGAAGTATTGGATTCACCTGCCAATGCCCATGTTCAGTGGAGGTGCAGTTACAAAAGCCAGAACTCCCACCATAAGCACCTTATAAACAATTTTTATCCTTACTCCCAGAGGGGAAGGAATGTTAGGAGAAGATGACCAGAGAACTCTGAATTCCAGTTCTATCAGGACCCAGAGAAAGAAGAGGAAAAAAGGAAAGACATTTGGAAGAAGCAATAGGTGTAGGCGTGACTTAGAAGAGAAGGCAAGACCATAGGAAAAAAATGAGCAAATACACACACACACACACACACACACACACACACACACACACACACACACACGGCTATAGAAATAACAATCGACCCATATCTGTGTTCTTGGGAGAACTACTGCAGTTTCCAGTGGATGGACTGGGGACAAAGAAATCTGGTGGCGGAAATGATGTGCATTTATACCCCTGTTCTCTCATCACTTTGTAAATCAAAATTTAATAATTAAAACAATTAAAAAAACAAAAATGTTTGTCTTTCTTTTTTGTGTATGTGTCACACAGCTGGGATCATGGTAAAGGTATAGATAAAACAAAATGAAGGGAGTCGGGCTGTAGAGCAGAGGGTTAAGCGCAGGTGGCACAAAGCACAAGGACCGGCATAAGGATCCCGGTTCGAACCCCGGCTCCCAACCTGCAGGGGAGTCGCTTCACAGGCAGTGAAGCAGTCTATCTTCCCCCCACCCCCGTCTTCCCCTCCTCTCTCCATTTCTCTCTGTCCTATCCAACAACAACAACAATAATAACTACATCAATAAAACAACAAGGGCAACAAAAGGGAATAAATAAATAAAATAAATATTAAAAAAATGAAATGTAAAAGCCTTTCAATATACCCTATGTATGTAATATATATGTATATATAATATCTAATAAATATATAATAACATATATAATATATATGTAGTATTTTGGATGCTGTTTCATTTTATTCTCTATTCAAAGTTATAGGAAGTTCCCTCTTAGCGAATAACAGTACTTGATTTCATCTAGCATGGGAAGGCAAAGATAGCATGCCAGACGCTGTCCCCATCAGAATCTGTTCTCTCTCTCTCTCTCTCTGCTATTATACTAATTATTTAATGAGACCTTATCGCTTGGCTCCCGGGTGGACAAAGTGGGATGGACTGTGAGTATTCACCCCTGCGGTGTGTGTTGCCTTATGGTCAGTGATCACTGCTTCTGTTTATTTTCTCCAGCCAGTCCACATACTTCCAGGGCAGAGGTAGCCTCATGGGAAGCCTCTGCTCCGTGTACCACTCACTCCCTGTGTTTGGACAGTCAATGCAGTAGCACGTGTCAGGAAGACTGGGGGGATCCGAGGTAGGAAGCGTTGATAAATATTTTTTTTTTGAATACAAGGACAGTGTCTTAAAAGTCAAATTCAGCTAAAAGTTCATTTCCTGCACTCTTTCCTGCTAGTCAAAGCCCTGTTCCCTATAACCCACTTTTCTATCCATGGCTGGTCATTTTTCTGGCTATCTTTTACTGTTCTAAACAATGCTGGACACTTTTCTGAGCAGCCCCTTGCTAAAATAATAATAATAATAATAAATAAAACTTCTGCAGTTGCTGCATCAACTGACTCACTAATGTTAAGCATTTTTAAAAAATATTTTATTCATTATTGGATAGAGACAGAGAGAAATTGAAAGAGAAGGAGGAGATAGAGAGGAAGATAGAGACACCTGCAGCCCTGCTTCGTTTCACCACTCAAGAAACTTTACCCCCTTAGGTGGGGACCAGGGGCTTAAACCCCAGGTCTTTGAGCACTCTAACATGGGTGCTTAATCAGGTGTGCGACCACCAGGCCCCCAGAATTTTTAGAAATTATTTGAGTTGCAGATGCTACCATGATACCATCCTGACTTCTCTGGGCAAATGATCTCAACAATGTGTCCTGGAAACTCAGTTCTACAGATCTCTGGCCCACTGGGGAAAGATAGAAACAGGCTGGGGGTATGGATCCATCTGCCAACGCTGACATCCAGCGGAGAAGCAGTTACAGAAGCCAGAACTCCCACCTCCTGCACCCCCAAAATAATCTTGATCCTTATTCCCAGTGGGGGAGAAGTGATAGGAGGAAGAAGATAAGAGGGCTGTGAACTCCAGCTTCATCAGCACCCAGAGAGAGAGAGAGAGAGAGAGAGAGAGAGAGAGAGAGGAGAGAAGAAAAAGGAGAGCAACATGTGGAGATAGTAATGTTGTCATGAGTGGCTAATAGGGGAAGAGAGGACTGGATTAGGAAGAAAAATTGGGTATTATGTATGAATGTAGACAGACAGTTGTACAGATGATGGCTGGCCCTGCGGTGGCTTTCAGTGGGGTGTGACTGAAGATGCAGAACCTGGTGGTGGGAATGGAGTAGATTTATACCCCTGTTGACATGTGACTTTGTAAATCAATATTAAATCACTAACTAATATATCTATATATCTATATCTATATATCTCTCAAAACAAAGACCCCCAAATCTTCATCTGCACTATTCCAGCCTTTAGGTTCATGATTAGTGAACAACTTGTTTGGCTTTATATGTTAACTCTTGTTTCAGCCACCAGGTTCCAGATGCTACCATGATGCCAACCAGGCTTCCCTGAACAGAAGACCCCACCAATGTGCCATGGAGCTCCGCTTCCCCAGAGCCCTGCCCTACTAGGGAAAGAGAGAAACAGGCTGGGAGTATGGATCCACCTGTCAATGCCCATGTTCAGTGGGGAAGCAATTACAGAAGCCAGACCCTCCACCTTCTGCATCCCACAGTGACCCTGGGTCCATACTGCCAGAGGGATAAAGAATAGGAAAGCTATCAGGGGAGGGGATGGGATACGGAGTTCTGGTGGTGGGAATTGTGTGGGATTGTACCCCTCTTATCCTATGGTTCTTTTGTCAGTGTTTCCTTTTTATAAATAAAAATGATATACAAATATATATATACGACCAATTATTTCTCTCCAGATAATTTATAGAAATTTTCCCTTTATGAATCATTGCAATACCCCCAAAATGGAGTGAAATTTTGTTGTTTATTGGGTTATTAGATGGGATTAATGTATTTCACTTTACGTTGACTATTTCTTTTCCTGATGTAGATTGTTTGCTCACATCCCCTGTCAGCATCTCTGCTGGGGCTTTGTTTGCTATTTCTCCCTGTGACCGAATGTTGCTTTGCCTTGTCCAGAGAGCCATGTCCCTTGGTTGTCACTCCTTTGCTCTGATCACCGGGCATCTGGGATGCCTGCATGACTGACTTAGCCCAGAGAATGAGGCCGAAGTAATGCTGGCGCAGCTTGGGACCCAGGCTTCAGAGTCTGTCAGTTCCTCTTCTTACGCTCTCAGAAGCGAGCTGCCATGCAAACTGCTCAATGGCCTGGCGTCCACCAGGTCAGAGGGTCAATGCGCTACAGGAAGAAGCCCGAGAAAGAAACCTGAGGCTTGAACTCACCCCTCACAGTGGTGAGAGCACACAGACGGCACACACAGCACCATGGGAAGTGGAGGATGGGAGATGAGGCTGCAGCTCTGCTCTGAGAAGGCACATTTTTTATGTATAAGGTCCTGGGCTCCAGTTGCCCTCTGACAGAGCGGTGAATCACTACATCTGTTGTAATAAAGGAACATCTGATGGGAAACAAACACTTTCTTTTTAAGAAGATGGTGTGTGGGCTGCTGCAGAGACAGCATAATGGTTATACAAAACACTTTCATGCCTGAGGCTCTGAGGTCCCTGGTTCAACCCCCAGCACTGCCAGAAGCCAGAACTGAGCAGTGCTCTGGTCTTTCTCTTTGTATCTCTTTCTTTCTCTATTTAAAATAAAATAAATAAAATATTTTAAATAGTGTGCTTAGTAGTTATTTGTTAGGTATTTAGTAAGTGTGCTCTGCTTGTCTTTTTTCCCCTGAATAGTCCCAAAGCAGAAGATTTAAAAAAAAAAATCAACAGTGTGGGGAGTCAGGCTGTAGCACAGTGGGTTAAGTTCAGGTGGCACAAAGTGCAAGGACCAGGGAAGGATCCTGGTTTGAGGCCCCAGCTCCCCACCTGCAGGGGAGTCACTTCACAGGTGGTGAAGCAGGTCGGCAGGTGTCTTTCTCTCCCCCTTTCTGTCTTCCCCTCCTCTCTCCATTTCTCTGTGTCCTATCCAACAATGTCAACATCAATATCAATAACAATAATAACTACAACAATAAAACAACAAGGGCAACAAAAGGAAATAAATATTTTAAAAAATCATTAACAGTGTTTAATCTTAGGAAGGCAGAATGGAACATTCACTACACTGTTCTCAAAAACTAAAAAGGTAAAATGCAACAAAATAGAACCAATGGAATAGGTCACTTGGGTAATGTGCTTGCTTACTCATCTGCAGTCTGGGCTTGAGCCTGGCTTCCACCACACAGAAGGAAGCTTTGGCACTGTGGTGTTTTCCTGACTGTCTCTACCTGAAAAAGTCAGCCCATGAGGACAGCCCAAGTGATGAAAATAAAGAAATAAGGAGTCGGTTAGTAGCCAGAGGTTTAAGCGCATGTGGCACAAAGCGCAAGGACCAGTTAGGATTCCGGTTCGAGCCCCCAGGTCCCCACCTGCAGGGGAGTCACTTCACAGGCAGTGAAGCAGGTCTGCAGGTGTCTGTCTTTCTCTCTTCCTCTCTATCTCCCCCTGCTCTCTCAATTTCCCTCTGTCTCTATCCAATAACAAATAAAAAAAAATTTTTTAAAAGAAAAGAAAAAAGAAAATTCAAGCAAGGTGCCCAGGGGAAATGAAATATGACCCTGCAGTCCTCATTTAGAGGTTTATTAATAAGACCCCTGGAGAAAATGCCAGACTAGGGAGCGGGGCGATGCACCGAGTGGAGTGCATATGTTACAGCGTGATGACCTGGGTTCCAGCCCTTGGCTGCTATGTTCAGGAGGAAATCTTCACGTGTCTCTCCCCTATATCTCTTTCCCTCTCAATTCCTCATTGTCTTTATAGAAGTAAATACATGATCTTAAAAAAAAAAAAAAAGCAAATAAGAAATAAGTGAATAAAATATGCAAGAAAGAAAACGTAAGTGCGAGGGGGCCTGGCCGTGTCACTGGGTTAAGAGCGCAGAGAGGGAGTCGGGTGGTAGCGCAGCGGGTTAAGCGCACGTGGCACAATGCGTAGGGACCCGTTAGAATCCCCGTTCAAGCCCCCGGCTCCCCGTCTGCAGGGGAGTCGCTTCACAAGCGGTGAAGCAGGTCTGTAGGTGTTTCTCTGTCTCTCTTCCTCTTTATCTCCCCCTTCTCTCTGTGTCTATCCAATAACAAATAAATAAATAATAATAATTTGAAGAAAAAAAAAAAAGAGAAAGAAGCACAAGGCCCTGTACAAGGACCCCGTGCAAGGATCCGGGTTCTAACTCACAGGCTCCTCGCCTGCAGGGGGGGGAATCACTTCACAAGTGGTGAAGCAGGTCCTTCCCCCCCCCCCCCCCCCCCCCCCCCCGCCCCTGAAAAACAAAAGGGGCGATGGCAGCCTGTATCAGCCGTACTAGGAGGTAGGAGGCTGCAGGGCCTGTCTGAGGCTGACTTCCAAAGTGGAATATTATTAAGTACCTGTTCGCACAGGGCACCAGCTCCTGCAGTGAGCCCTGAGGTCTAGGCACTGGGCACCCCCCAGGGTTGACCAGGGCACCTCTGTGCTGTGATGTAAGCGGCCTCCCTGAGAGGGTTATACCTGGCTTGAGGAAAACCGTGTAGTAACAGGGATACTGGTGATAATTCATCCGACCACTGTTGGATGTGGCCTGGGCCTGGCCCACTGGCCTTCTCTGACCCCTTTCTTCTCCCCAGCTGGACCCACCAGTTCACTGGACGCAGTGTCAAGCGTTTTGGCCCAGGCATCATTTTCTAGAGTGTGACTTAGAAAGTGGGACACAGATCACTTCACAGAGCATTTCCCCACAGGGCAGGAAAGGTCATTAAGAGTTCATGAAGCCTCTCACTCATTTATTTATTCTCTCCAGAAACTTGTTCTGATCAAACATTGTTTATGGCAGCAGGGTTGGAAGATAAAAAGGAGACGCCATCCCTCTCCCAAGGCGTAGACTGCCATCTGGATTAAAAACACAAAACAACTTAATGGCAGATGCCCATGGTGGAAGTGCCTTAAAGCAGCTAAGAAGTCCACCAAAAAGCAGATGAAGAGGAAGCTTCTTAATCAATGTAGAGTGAGGGAATAAAAAGGGTGGTGTAGGGAGAACAGGGAACTGGGGAAGGGGGCCTAGGATGGCGTCATTAATAGTGAGTCTGCTTTCTTTTTTAAAATATTCTTTTATTTTTCTCTGATTAATTAATTTTATTTTATCATTATTATTTTTTAATATTTTTTTCCTTCAGGGTTATCACTGAGATTCAGTGCCAGCACTACAATTTCACTGCTCATGATGGTCATTTTTTCCATCTTATTGGATATAACAGAGAGAAATGGAGCGAGGAGGGGGAGACAGAGAGGAAGAGAGAAAGAGAGAGACCTGCAGACCTGCTCCACCACTTGTGAAGTGACCCCTGCAGATGGGGAGCTGGGGCTCGAACCAGGATCCTTGAGCTTAATCCTAGATGCACTTAAAGGGGTGCATCACTGCCTGTCCCTTTTTTATCCCCATTTTTTTTCCTGTGAGGGTTATTGCTGGCACAGATCCACTATCTCTGGAGACATTTATTTATTTATGTATTTATTATTGCCTCCAGGGTTACTGCTGGGACTCAGTGCTTGCACTATGAAACCACTGCTCCTGGAGACCATTTTCCCCAATATTTTGTTGCCCTTGTTGTTGCATTTGTTGTAGTGGCTATTGTTATTGTTGTCATAGCTGTTGTTGTTGTTGTTGTTGGATAGGACAGGGAGAAATGGAGAGAGGAGGAGAAGACAGAGAGGGAGAGAGAAAGACACCTGCAGACCTGCTTCACCACCTGTGAAGTGACTCCCCTGCAGGTGAGGAGCCGGGGGCTTGAACCGGGATCCTTATGCCAGTCCTGTGCTTGACGCCATGCATGTTTAACCCGCTGCACTACAGCCCAGATCCTTTACTGGAAAGTAGGGGAGGTGGAGGGAAGGGAAAGGCAGAGAATCTGCAGCACTGCCCTCTCACTCAGGAAACTTCCTCCTGTAGGTGGGGAGCTGGGGCTCGGACTCAGGTCCTTTGAGCTTGTACCATGTGCTTTACTGGGGGAGCCGCCACTCGGCGCCTGGGATCCCTTGTCTCATCTGTGTGTGATGATTTGGGGCTTGTGTCATCTTCCTTAAGCCCTCTGAACAGTCACTCAGCAAAATGACTCATCTAGTGGGTGCACTGCTTTGCATGGGCACCCCAGGGTCCAGCTCAGCTGCAACTGCACTGAAGAGAGCTTCACTGCTGTCATCTCTCGCGCTGGGAGAAAGTCTTCCCAACATCTTCACGGTGGGTAAGGGGAATCGCATTTTCAATTCCCATTTTTACAGAAGGGGCAGCAGGTGAGCGAAATCAAAGAATGTCAGGTGACATAGAGGAGGTTAAAAAAAAATAACTTTATTTTAAGGCCGGGCAGTGGCAAACTTGGTTGCGTACACATATTACCATGCGCAAAGATCTGGGTTCGAGTCCCCACTCCCCAGGTCAAGGGGGGTCACTTCATAAACGGCGAAGCGGATCTGCAGGTGTTTATCATTCTCTCTCCCTCTCTATCTACCCTTCCCTCTCAATCTCTCTCTGTCCTGTCCAGGTAAAAAATAATAATAAAATAGAAAAAAATAAATGTTTAAAAATATTTTATTTGTGGTGAAAGAAAGACACAGACAGAAAGATATAGAGAAAGAGTCAGGTGAGCCCCTGCGCCCTACCCGCAGGAGGTCGCTTCACAATCGGTGAAGCAGGTCTGCAGGTGTCTGTCTTTTTCTCCTCCTCTCTGTCTTCCCCTCCTCTCTCCATTTCTCTCCTTCCTATCCAACAACGACAACAGCTATGACAACAATAACAACTACAACAAGCACAACAACAAGGGCAACAAAATGGAAAAGATAGCCTCCAGGAGCAGTGGATTCATAGTGCAGCACCGAGCCCCAGCAATAACCCTGGAGGCAAAAAATAAATAAATTTTTTTTAAAAAAAGAAAGATATAGAGAACCCAGTTCAGCCCTGGCTTATGATGGAGCTGGGGATGGAATCTGGGACCCAGGAGCCTCAAGCATGAAAGTCTTTTGCATAAGTTTTATCTCCCCCCACCATGAGGTTGCTCAAATACTGCCACTAGGCATCCTTGACTCTTCAGAAACTTCTGAGATGGGGACAGAAACATTAGAATGGAAGTGATGTGAGCAGGGTAGGGTATGGAGGAGAAGGCTTTAGGCATGAGTAGGAGGGGGCTGGGCTACAAAGCTTTTTTGACTTCTTTGTACAGGGCTGGAGATTATCCCAGAAAAATTAAGGGAATTGCCAAAAGATACACATAGCAGTGACTGAACATTTGATCCAGTGGTCCCAGGAGGTGGTGGAGTGGATAAAGCACTGGACTCTCAAGCATGAGGCCCCGAGTTCAATCCTTGGCAGCACATGTACCAGAGTGATGCCTGGTTCTCTCTCTCTCTCTCTCTCTCTCTCCTCCTACCCTTCTTATTAATAAATCAACAAGGTCTTAAAAAAATTAGACCCAGTGTTCTCTGCACAGAGACTTGAGTCTCTTCAACAAGGATGGTCTGGGAGGGGAAGTTGACCTTGGTCCTCCATGGAGCTGAGGTCATCAGGACAGTCGCATGAGGCTCATGAGAGAGGTGATCTGTTTTTCTCTCTCCTAGTTAAATAGAAACCCGAGAACAAAAATGCTGGATAAGCCCTAGGTGTACGTGTGCAGAGGACCATCTCCAAATGCATGTGCTGGCCTGGCCGGTTGACTTTTCAAGAGACAGGGCCAAACAGGTAAATATTTAACCAGGTCGGGGAACAGGTATGTCCCGTGCTTCTTGGCCCTCACACAACTCACCCATCGTGCTGACCCTGGGTGCCCCTGAAAAGTGCTGTGTGAGGCTATGGGCCATAACTGCCTCTCCCTCTTCTGCACCACGATCTGAGTTTACTTGCAGGAGGCTCTAAGCCCAAGGCATGAGGCTCCATCTTCCCTAGACTGGTCAGCTTTGGTCCAGGCATCTCCCATAATCAGTCAGCAGCCCTTAGCTGTGGAGTTTATCCTCCTTCCTTACAGATGACAAACACGGAGGCACAGAGGAAAGCCCATGACTAGAATCCCACTGCTGGGAGAAGGCTTCATCTCCAGACACTCAGTCATGGACCTCATTGCACTTGCATTCATTCAGTCTGTTTGAATAAAACATCTCGGACCTTCTGCTTATAGGAAATTCATTTATGTCATCGCCCTGTGAGTGGCACAGTAAGTAGACCACTACAGTTGTAAATACGAGCTCCCAGGTTTGATTTTAGGCGTGGCGTGTGCTAGAGTAAGGCTCTAGTTCCATTTTTTTCTCCCAAATAAATAGTGACACGGATAGGTCAATATAGCTTACGGGATCAGATGAGGGTGCACATGATAGAGTACACACGTTGCCACAATCAAGGATTCAAGTTCAACCCCCCAGTCCCCACCTGCAGGAGGTGGGGTGGGAGCTTCACAAGCAGAGATGAAGCAGTGCTGACGTCCTCTCTCTCTCTCTCTCTCTCTCTCTCTCTCTCTCTCTCCTTTACCTCTCAATCTCTGTCCCTTTTCAAAAGGAAAAAGCTGTATTTATGTCTCAGAATTGTCAAGAGAGAGAAGTCCATCTGTCAACTTCTGGATCAGAAGTCCAGGTAGGTCCTGGCAAGGCCCCACTTCCTCACGTGAAGGGGTGCCACTTCCTTGCTGTGTGGTCATTGCAGGTGGGGGAGAGGAGGAAGAAGAGGAAGAAGGAAAGGGCAGGAGGCAAAGGAGAGGAGAGAGCTCTTGTGTCTCTTCTTCTCACAAGGATTGAGCCCCATCATGGGGGCTGCATGTTCATGGCGTCCTCTCCCCTTCTGGAGGCTCCGTCTTGAAGCCCATTGCATTAGGGACCAGCTTCGCCACTTGGCACTGTAGAGGATGGAACTAATGTCCTCCCCACAGCACTCCCAAGGCAACACAAATCTCTGCCCCCCCTTTTCTGCACAATCCCTTGTCTTTTGATGCATTCTCTCTCTCTCCCAGGACTCTACCTTCCCTTCTCAGGGGTGAGGCTCCACTTTGAGTCCTGCTCCAACCCTGGAGTTGGCTCAGAGCCTGGCAGACAACAGGTGCTCTGGGGGTATTTATTCAACTCATTTTCTTATTTTATTTATTTAGTCATTGAATAGTTGTATTTTTTTTAACCAGGGTTTTGCTGCTCCAAGTTGACTGTTTCCGATAGAGGCAGAAAATGGGCTGGGCGGTGGCCCACCGGGTTGAGTGCACATGTTACAGTGTGCAAGGAACCGGTTCAAGCCTCCGGTCCCCACCTGCAGGGGGAAAGCTTTGCGAGCGGTGAAACAGGGCTACAAGTGTCTCTCTTGCTCTTTCCTTCTCTATTTCCCCCTCACCCTTTGGTGTTTGGCTGTCTCTATCCAACAAATAAAAATAATGAGAGAGAGAGAAGCTCTGGCCTGTGCAGTGAGGGCAGGGTTCGTACCTGGACTCCATGTGTGATGATGATAAACTAGCTACATTATCCAGCTGAGCTACCCAGTGGGGCTTAAATCCATCTAAGTTTCTCTTTTGGTACATGACAGTTCCTTTTTCTTTCCAGATGAGCACTTTTTTTTTTTTTTTTTGGTAGATATGTGCAGGAAATTGCTGGGAGAGGGTCAGTACATGTAAAAGTTTTGAGGCCGTGACATTCAGTCAGTGAAGTAGGCAGAGACCTGTGACCTATAGCAGAGAGTGTTGGGTAAAACCACAGGGCAGCTCTGTTACAGCTGCTAGCAACTTACCCTGAACTCGGAGACTCAGGCACGGAAATGTATTCCCCTTCCGTCCTGGCAGCTAGAATTCAGTGATCAAGGTGTCAGCATGACCCATTCTACCTGGGGCCTCCCTGCTTGGCTCGCAGATGGGCTTCTTCTCCCTGCACCCTTACATGGTGCTCCCTTTGCTTGCAAGGGAGCCTCCTCCCCTCATAAGGACACCCGCCATGTGGCATAGAGCCTTGCCCCCATGGCTTCACCCCCCCCCCCCTTGGAAGACCTGACCTCCAGATTCCAGCCCTTCCTGAGATCTGGGATTTTGCAAATCTGGGGAGACTGCAACACATCCCATAATAAACAATGTCTTAGAAGGCCCTGTAGGGCTTGGGAGGTCAATCGGACGATATTCTACATTAGTGTGAGGCCAAGGGATGGTGAGAAATTCATGATTTCCTTGTAGAGTGAATTCTCCCAAGTCAGGGAGTTGACTCTGGGGGTTGTATGACCTCTGTGCTTAAGACCCTTGGTTCAATCCTTAGCACTACACTTAAAAGAAAAAATAATAATTAAGGCAATTATTCTTACTGCTGTGTGATTAGAATGCATAGGGAGGGGTAAAGACTGAAGCAAAGACAACGTTGCATTTTGCTGGCTGATACACAGGCGGTGGTTGGCACAGCAAGGGCTGGAAATCTAATAAGGAACAACAGTGGAGGAGGTCTCGAAACTTTACATCAGGCTCAACCTGACGCTGTTAACTGGCTACGGAAGAAGGGCAAATGCTAGAAGAAGAAGAAGTGGACTCCATCCTGACTTCCCTGGGCAGACGCCCTCACCAATGCGGCCTGGAACCTCCCCTCCCCAGAGCCCTCCCCCACTAGGGAAAAACAGAAACAGGCTGGGGGTATGGACCCACCTGCCAACACCCATGTTCAGCGAAGATGCAATTCCAGAAGCCAGACCTCCCACCTTCTGCACCCCACAAAGAATTCTGGTCCATAATCCCAGAGGAGGAGAAATGATAGAGGAGAGGTGAGACCAGAGGGCTCTAAACTCCAACTCCATCAGGAACCAGAGAGGGAAGAGGAAAAAGGGGGGGCCCTTTTGATGTAGTAAATTTGATGTAGTAATAGGTGTAGGTGTGACTTGGAAAGGGCCACAGGAAAAAACAAGGGGGGGGGGAGTGAATATATACAAATATAGACGATTGGTTATAGAAATAACAGTTAACCCACATGGGCAACTTTGGGAGAGTTGCTGGAGCTTCCAGTGGAAGGAATGGGGAATGGTGGTGGGAAGTGTTCAGAGCTGTACCCCTGTTACCTTATAATTTTGTAAATCAATATGAAATCACTAGTAATACTTTTTTTTAATGGTGGACTGTAGGGCATGTTTCAAGACTGGAAATGCCAATGCCTGTTGATGTGTGTGTGACTAAGTGTGGGATGTGGGTCAGAACGGCCAAAGACCACCTGGGATTCTGGCACAAGCTACAAGGGAGACAGAGGGGGAAATACGTGCCAAGTGCCACCCATCTGATAAAGGCTGCTTCTTCCATGCAGTCCTCCTTGACTTCTAGCAGCACCATATACCCCCATCTCATCAGAGAGCATGCTTATCTCAGGCCTTTTACATTTGCTCTTCAGCATTTAACCCAGGGATGACATGTAGCAGGGAGCTGAGACATGTTTACTGAGTAAGGAGGTGATCCCTTTGGTGCCCATGGCATTTAAAAGTGAAAACCACAGCCCGGCAAGGGGAAATAGCTGCAGTGAGGTAGACAGGAAGGATGTGCATGTCTAAGGCTCCTGCTTTGGCTCCTGGTGCTGTGCCCATCAAAATGGTAGTCTGGCTTCGCTCTCACTTTTCCATGTGAAAATTTATTTATTTATTTTTATTTATTTTCTCTTTTGTTGTCCTTTATTGTTGTGTTAGTTAGTATTGATATCGTCATTGTTAGATAGGACAGAGAGAAATGGAGAGAGGAAGGGAAGACAGAGAGGGGGAGAGAAAGACAGACACCTGCAGACCTGCTTCACTGCACGTGAAGCGACTCCCCTGCAGGTGGGGAGCCGGGGGCTCGAACCGGGATCCTTCCGCCGGTCCTTGTGCTTCATGCCATGTGCACTTAACCGGCTGCGCTACCACCCGACTCCCCCAAGTGAATCTTAAAATAAATAAATAAATACGAATAATGTAGAACTAAGAGTCCTTGAAGGAGAACTCTTGGTTACACTTTAATAAGAATTAGTTCACCTTTGTCTCTGTTCTTAACTTGGGGGAGAGATAAGGCACTTGGAAGAATGGGAATTTTGACTGAGTCAGCGTATTTAAATAAAAAAAAAATCCAACAAGTATGCTGCCCCATGGGGTCTCTGGCTCATCTAAAACACTGAAAAGGACCAGCAAGATAGCTCTCCCCGGCCAAGCATGAGACCAAGGCTCTCACAGAATTGGAGAAGTCTTTTCTGTCCTGTTGTCTTTCAGTCTATCTCTCTGCCTCTGTATCACTTTATTTGAAAAAGTCAGCCTGGGGCTTTAAAGCCCTGATGAAAGAAAAGAAAGGAAAATAAGAGAAAAGAAAAAAAGAGGAAAGGATAAGAAAGAAGAAAAGAGGACAAAACAAAGCAAATGGAACACTATTATGTGCCACTCTCTCCAATGTTGTAACCCTGGAGATCTGGGGGCTCCTGCCCCTCAGAGGGGGTCCACCCCAGAGTCCAGTTGCTCTGTTAGACTGTGGATAATGGCCTGCCCATCGGTAAATGTCTGTCTTTAAAGCGCCGGTCACAAGAGTCTGGCCACACGCTCAGCTCTGGCCGTTCCTGTACTGCTTCCATCATATGGCAGGACGTCCAAGGGTCCGAGAGCTGGAGTCCGGCTCTCTGACACGGTGTGGTCCCACCCCGGCACTTCGCCATGTCTGAGTGTAGCTTTCCTTAAGCAGAAAGATAGTAATAACCAGTGTGTGAGCTGCTGGGAAAAGAAAATGGCCAGTCAGCAAGACAGTTCAGCAGGCAGAGCACATTCCTCCCCATGCACAGGGCCCTGGGCCTGAGTCGCCAAAGACCATGGGGGAAAGTCTAGGAACAGGGGGACAGTGCCCTGGGTCTTTGCATTCTCCCTGCCTCTCTGTCGCTATCTGGGGAGGAAAAAAAAGAAGAAAAAGAAGGAGGAGGAGGAGGAAGAGGAGGGGAAGGGCGAGGGGGAGGGGGAAGGGAGGAGAAAAGCAGTGAAATCACACTGGCTGTAAGAGCCTAGTAGAGCTCTAGTGGCAAGAAGGGGAGGAGGAGGAGGAGGAGGAAGAGGAGGAGAGGCAGAGGAGAGGGAGGAGGAAGGGCAGAAGGAGGAGGAGGAGGGCTAAAAGGGGTAGCATAGTGTCCAGCACATGGAAACACCCAAATAAGGGTAGTGATTTTACAACCTAAATTCCATTTTATTATTAAACCTCTGGGAGGTTTTCTCACAGGCTTAAGGTTGCAGCAAAATCTATTTCGTGGCTCTCAAGCCTTATTGTTTGCTTTAATATTTTATTATCAGGGCACTAATCAGCTTTTATGGTGGTGTGGGGGATTGAACCTGGGACTTCAGAGCTTCAGGCATGAGAGTCTGTTTGCACAACCATTACATTATCTACCCCCACCCATCAAACCTTATTTTTCATCAATGGCACATATACCTCCTGGTGAATTATTTCATTATTGGTTCTGGTTATTCAAAAATGCTAGGGGAGGGGGGGGAGTAAATAGCATAATGGTTATGCAGAGGCTCTTATGCCTGAGGATCTGAAGTCCCAGGTTCAATTCCCCATACCAGCATAAACCAGAGCTGAGCAGTGCTCTGGCAAAAAACAAGAAAGAAAGAAAAAAGAAAAATAAAAAAAGAAAGAAAGAAAAGAAAAGAGCTTCACTTATTTAATAATGAAAGTGAGAAAGAAGTGGTCCCACAGTTGGTGCAGTGGTTAAGGCATTGGATTCTCCATCATGAGGTCCTTAGTCAATTCCCGGTAGCACATGTACCAGAGTGATGTCTGGTTCTTTCTCTCTCTCCTATCATTTCTCATGAATCAATAGATAAAAAAGAAAGAAAGAAAGAAAGAAAGAAAGAAAGAAAGAAAGAAAGAAAGAAAGAAAGAAAGAAAGAAAGAGCAAGAAGCCGACTAGAGCATCATTCTACACAGGTGATGCCAGAGATCCAGCGCTCTACCCACTGTACTGCCTCCTGGCCTCTTGACTCTGGCTGTTAGCATATCAAGCTCTTGTTCCAGAATGTCACCAAGACTCCCTTCCAGAAATACTCCTCAAGCTTTCTGGATATCATGGCTCTTTTTAATGGTCCCAAGAAGTACTTCCTCTTGCTACCTAGTCATTTCCTGTCCTGCTCTACCTAAGCATCATGGCCGACCAGGATAGACTGATAGAGGAACAAGCTCTCTGACACCTTAAACCTCTACTGAGAGAAAACTCTGTAGGCACCTGGCAGAAATTAGGGAAGGGATTGTGTTCTATTGTGTCTCTGTCATCACTCCACCTGCTGTATCCCTCACATGCCTTCCTTCCCACCCACCCTCTGCTTGACATTTCCAGATTTATTGACTATCCATCAAAAAGAACCAACAAATATGAAGAAAATATACAAATACCATTAATTGTAAACCCCATTGGTCTGACCTCTACCCTAGTCCCGCTTTCTAGTCCTAGTCTCAGCTCTGACACCATCTTCACAGACAATACTTTTAGCCCAGGCAAAATTTACTAAAGTCATGGGCCTCTTGGAGCACACCTAAAATAGACTTCCTGGCTTCTTCCTACATAAAGACCCTTAGTCCCATCTGCTCTATTCTTACCTTTAGTTTCCTGTTAAAAAAAAAAAAAAAAAAGTTCTGCTTTGTATCTTACCATCTTTCAGCCAACAAGTTGCAGACAACATCGTAATGCCATCTTGACTTCCCTAGGAAGACGAGCTCACCTATGTGTCCTGGAACCTCACCTCTCCAGAGCCCTGCCCCACTAGGGAAAAATAGAAATAGACTGGGGGTGTGGCTCCACCAACATCCATGTTCAGCAGAGAAGCAATTACAGAAGCCAGAACTCCCACCTTCTGCACCACATAAAGAATTGTGGTCCATACTCCCAGAGAGGTAGGAAGCTTGCAGTGGCGGGAATGGAAAACAGAACTCTGGGGGTGGGAATTGTATGGAATTTTACCCCTGCTGTCTTACAATCTTGTTAATCATTATTAAATCCCTAATAAAATTAAGAAGAAGGGCCAGGTGGTGGTGCACCTGGTTAAGTGCACACATTACAGTGTACAAGGACCCGGGTTCAAGCCCCTGGTCCCCACCTGCAGGGGGATATCTTCAGGAGTGGAGAAGCAGGGCTGCAGGTGTCTCTCTATCTCTCCCTCTTTATCAGCCCCTCCCCTCTCAATTTACCTCTGTCTCGATCCAATAAAAAATAGTAGTATCCAATAATAAAAGAAGGAGAAGAAGAGGAAGAAGGAGGAGGGAGAGGAGGAAGAAGGGGAGGAGGAGGAGAACCAAGATCATTGCTTTAGCCTGTGGCTCTCCAGCACCCTTTACTGACACAGGCTCAAGACCATAAATCAAAGCAAATCACTGGGGACAAACATTATTCCCATAATAATTCTCTAAATTCTTCTCAGCCTGGTGCTGGCATTAGCACTTCTCTAACACTTCCTTTTCTCTCCTTTTAATAAGGAGAAAGCAGCTTCTGTGCTTGGAGCCTCAGGGCATCTGTATCTAGCTAGAAGTTTGTTTTTACATTGTGTTTATTTTTTACCAGTGACTTCAGTGCCTGAGCAGCAGCATGACTTCTCCACAAGGAGCTGCGGTACAGTGTCCATTCATTTCTTATACTTTGGTTTATAGAATGGAACCCACAACATAAAAAAAAAATACACATGAAGTAATAATACATTTTGCAGAATGTGTGAGAATCACGGCGAAAGTCATAAATGTGACATGCCCAAGAATGTCATCTGGGAAGCATTACTGAGACCCAACCGGATATCCAGGCAGGATAAAGAGCCCCGGGAAGAGGATGCCATGAAACCATTGGAGAAAGAGCTGGGACCGCCTGGGCATCACCTTTATTGCGCACCCACTGGATACCCGCATTTTGCATCCTTGTGCACTCTCTCCCACCAGTCTGCAAGATGGTCGGTCATCTCAGTCACTGATGTGGGGACACTGAGTCCAGAGAGGCCAGCTGACCTGAGCAAAGTCACACTGCGATGTGCTTATAGAAACAGAGGCTGGTTGGAGGCCTTCTTCCCTTGTTTTGTTTGTTTGTTTTTCTTTCCCCACCAGGATTATTGGTGGGGCTTGGCGCCTGCATCCACCACTCCTGGAGGCCATTTTCTCCTTTTTTAAAAGAATTATTTGATAAGACAGAGAAAAGTTGAGAGGTCGGGGAGAGAGACAGAAAGGCGCCTGCAATCCTTGCTTCACCATTTGTGAAGCTTCCCTTCTGCAGGTGGGGAGCGGATGCTCAAACCCAGGTCCTTGTGGATGGTAACACATATGCTTCACCAGGCACCAGAACTGTGTGTCCCCCAACACCCCCCAGCAAGAGCCCACCCTACCCAGCCCGGGTTCCTGTGGCCCTGCGGCCTTCCTATACTGTAAGATGACCTTGTACATTAGCTGCTGTGCTCTCCCATTTTAATCCTCAGGACGCTGAGGCCCAGACTTGTTCTGCCATTTACTCTTGCTCAGGCACCCGAGGAAGGGATCTGGCACTGTGACTGGGGTTGGTCTAGCTCTGAACCTGCCTTACGTAGCCTTCCTGCCCTGCATCTCCAGTTCCTAAGAAGCCTCCATCTCCCCAGGCCCCAGGAACCATCTATTTTCCTTGTACCTTTTCCTGGAAGCACTGAGCTCTTGATGCACCAGTACCGGATGCCTCCATTGTAATGGATTTCTGGAAGGGGGTGTAACTGGGGGAGGAACAGACCACTTCTGCTCTGGAGGGAGCCTACTCTGAGGTGCGCAGACCTTTGGTTTCAAGGTCAGAGCAGAAGGAGGAGCTTGAGCAGGGAAATAAGAAACCCCTGTCCTGGACGAAGGAACCCTCCTGCACTGCTGGTGGGAATGTCAATTGGTCCAACCCCTCTGGAGAGCAGTTTGGAGAACTCTTAGAAGGCTAGAAGTGGACCTACCCTATGACCCTGTAATTCCTCTCCTGGGGATATACCCTAAGGAACTGAACACACCCATTCAAAAAGAGCCGTGTATGTCTATGTTCATGCAGCACAATTTGCAATAACCAAAACCTGGAAGCATCCCAGGTGTCCAACAACAGATGAGTGGCTGAGAAAGCTGTCATCTATGTTGACAGTGGACTACTACTCAGCTATTAAGAATAATGAATTCACCTTCTTCACCTCATCTTGGATGGAGCTTGAAGGAATAATGTTAAGTGAGATAAGCCAGAAAGAGAAGGATGAATATGGGATCATCTCACTCATAAACAGAAGTTGAAAATAAGATCAGAAGGGGAAATACAAAGCAGATCTTGGACTGGAGATGGTATATTGCACCAAAGTAAAGGACTCTGAGGGCAGGGAGGAGTGTTCAGGTCTTGGAACATGATGGCAGAAGAGGACCTGGGGATGGGGTTAGATTGTTTTGTGGAAAAAAGAAATATTCCACATGTAGCAACTATTGTATTTTACTGTCAACTGTCAACCCTCTAGTAAAAAAGAGAAAAGAAGGGAGTTGGGTGGTAGTGGAGCGGGTTAAGCACATGCGGTGCAAAGTGCAAGGAGCAGAGTAAGGATCCCGGTTCAAGCCCCCAGCTCCCCACCTGCAGGGGAGTCGCTTCACAGGCGGTGAAGCAAGTCTGCAGGTGTCTGTCTTTCTCTCCACCTCTCTGTCTTCCCCTCCTCTCTCTATTTCTCTCTGTCCTAACGACAACAATAACAACTACAACAATAAAAACGACAATGGAAACAAAAGGGAAAATAAATTTTAAAAAAAAAGAGAAAAGAAAAGAAAAGAAAAGAAAAGAAAAGAAAAGAAAAGAAAAGAAAAGAAAAGAAGAGAGAGATTGGTAGCTACTCTCTTTCCTGATCCAGCTTTCTACTCCTTTTTCCACCTATGACACCATCTCCCCAGACAATACCTTGGGTCCACCTGCATGTTAGCTGTCAGGCTCAGGCAAAAACTAATAAAGTCATGCGCCCCTTGGGATATACCAAAAATAGACCTGCTAACTTTTACAAAACGAAGACCCCAAATCTTTATATGCAGTATTCCTACCTTTAGGCTCATGATTAATCAACAATTTGTTCTGCTTAGCTCTTTTTCAGCCACTAGGTTCTAGATGCTACCATGATGCCAACCTGACTTCCCTGGGCAGACGACCTCACCAGTGTGTCCTGGAGCCCTGCCTCTCCAGAACCCCGCCTCACTAGGGAAAGAGAGAGACAGGCTGGAAGTATGGATCGACGTGCCAGCATCCATGTCCAGTGTGGAAGCAATTACAGAAGCCAGACCTTCCACCTTCTGCACCCCACAATGACTTTGGGTCCACACTCCCAGAGGGATAAAGAATAGGAAAGCTGTCAGAGGAGGGAATGGGACATGGAGCTCTGGTGATGGGAATTGTGTGGAATTGTACCCTTCTTATCCTATGGCCTTATCAATGTTTCCAGTTTATAAACAAAATAATAATAGTAATAATGATAATAATGAAAGAAACCCCGATGCTGTGGATCTCACTTTTTGTGATCTTGGGGGGAGCAGGTAGATTCTTAGTTCACTCACCTGGAAGAAAAGGGGAGAAGCCCCTGGAGCTATGAGCCTATACACAGACACACACACGCATATACATGTATGTATGTATGTGTGTATCCAGAGCACTGCTCAGGTCTGGATTATTGTGCTGCTAGAATCAGAGCCTGGGATGCCAGAGCCTCAATATGAAAGTATTTTGCAAAACCTCTTGTGCTGTCTTCCCAGCCCATTGTGCATGTTTTTGTTTCTTCCTTGGTGCCCCCATGGCAAGTATGTATTTCTGTAAGTCCCTGGGGTCGGCTTGCAGCAGAGCTGACATTGGCTGGAGCAATATTTTGTCTGCCTATGGGAGCAGGGTGCAGGCTTTCTGACCCCCTTACCCCCACGGCCTGCCATGGTGATCCTAGGTCAAGCGCCAGCTGTCCTCAGAAGGGACTCCTCAATGTCTGGGTCCCTTTGGTGAGGGTCTGCTGGGAAACAGATTTCTCCCCTTTTTCTCATCTTCTTAGTTTCTGCTCCCTGTCTCTCTCTCTCTCTCTCTCTCTCTCTCTCTCTCTCTCTCTCCTCTCTCTCTCTTCCCTCTTTTCCCTGGTTCTGGGACTCCACTTAGAAACCTGGAGGCCAGAGGTTGCTGCTCTGCACCCTCCCCCAGGTTCAGCCTCTGCAGCAGCTGCTTCACTGCTTGACCACATGGCAACCCGGACTGCTCAGCTGCCCCCAGTCTGTCCAGAATGGGTTATTCTGTTGTGCAATTAATACACAGTGTTCATTTTTAGGGCCTGATTCGAGAATGTGTGCCAAGAGCATTCCTGAGGGGTCAGGCGGGAGTGTGTTTACTGCGGGGTGGTGGAAGGAACTTCCTTCACTAAGCTCCCCACTAAGGCCCTACTGCGTGTCCAGCCCTAGATGGGACTGAAGCTGCAGCCACAGTCACGGCACGGCACACAAGCCCTGTCCTTAGAGGGACAGCAAGGGAGGCTGAGTTGGAAAAGGACAACCCCAGGGGAGTAAGGAATGGACTGTGTTTGTGGTCCATTCTCTTTCAGTCCAGGGAATCTGACCAGAGGGTCTCTTTATACCACCTCAAGAAGGCTATTTATTCTTCTTCTCCTTCTACTACTCCTCCTTCTCCTCCTTCCTCTCATTCTTCTCCTCCTTCTCCTTCTCTTTCTCCTCCTATTTCTCTTCCTTTTCCTCCTCTTCCTTCTCCTTCTTCTTCCTCTCCTCCTTCTTCTCCTCCTCCTATTTCTTTTCCTCTTACTCCTCCTCCTCCTCCTCTTCCTCCTCCTTCTCCTCCTCCTCTTCCTCCTCCTCCTCTTCCTCCTCCTCCTCTTCCTCCTCCTCCTCTTCCTCCTCCCTCTCCTCCTCCTCTTCCTCCTCCTCCTCTTCCTCCTCCTTCTCCTTCTCCTCCTCCTTCTCCTCCTCCTTCTCCTCCTCCTCCTCTTCCTCCTCCTGTTCCTCTTCCTCCTCCTCCTCATTACTATTATTATTTTGGCTGTCTCTGGGTCTTCTCTGCTCTGGGCTGATTTTTATAGCCCTGAGGCTTCCTCTAGCATGGTGAGGGTCAGGCTCAAACATGGCCTGTGCTCATGACAAGGCAGCTCACTACCTCAGCGAGCTTTTACAGGCACAGAGGGCTCTCTTCTGTATCTTCTTTTGAATTCAACAATTCATTTACCTGGCTGCAGGAATCATCTATCCCATGTTCCTGAAGTATTAAAAAGCAGCAAAATTTGCTGAATTTAAGAATAGATTCACTTTGGAGGCACCGGTAGCTGGCCACAGGCATTCCTGTAGCACTCTCCTCCAGACTCCAGCCTGCAGGACCCTTCTCCACCTGGGGGGCTGGGGCTCATCAAGACTGAGTAGGCTGGTCCAGATCCTACAGGAAGGAGAAGGCAGCAGCAGCAGCAGCAGCAGCAGCAGCAGCAGCAGCAGCAGCAGCAGGACTCACCCCCCAGACTTGGTGCCCAGGCTGAGCCCTGACTTATGAGACACAGGAAGTCAAGTAGTTCACCCATACTTGGAAGCCCACGCTGCACTGAGCGTTAGCCCCACGTCATCTCTTCCTTTTATTGTTTATCTTACTTTACTGGTTTTATTTCTTTGGAACCAGAGCCCTGCTCAGCTTTGGCTTATGGTGGCGTAGGGGGGACTGAACCTGGAACTTTGGAGTCTCATGCATGAGAGTCTCTTTACATAAACAGTATGCTATCTCCTCCATCCCACCCACGTGATCTTAATTCAGACTTTAGCCTGCTCTCTGTGATGCTGTTAAACATAGAACTCTGTATGGCAAAAGTCCACCTCTCCCCACTGGACCCTTTTCTTTTTCCTTTTAATCTTATTTATTTATTTCTTGCCCCCAGGGTTATTCCTGAGGCTCAGTGCCAGCACTATGAATCCACTGCTCCTGGCAGTCATTTTATCCATTGTATTGGACAGGGCAGAGAGAAAACGAGAGAGGAGGGGGAGACAGAGAGGGAGAGAGAAAGACAGACACCTGCAGACCTGCTCCATCTCTTGTGAAGCTGAGCCACTGCAGGTGGGGAGCCGGGACTCGAACCTGGAACCTTGTGCCGGTCCTTGCACTTAGTACTATGTGCACTTAACTGGATGTGCCACCACCTGGCCCCCCATTTTATTAGTGATTTAATATTGATTTACAAAATTACAAGATAACTGGGTTACAACTCTGCACGGCTCCCACCACCAGAAATCTGTGCCCCCATTCCCCCCACTAGAAACTGCAGTAGTTCTCCCAAGGTTGCAGATAGGGTTCACTAGGATTTCTACAATATCTGTGTATATTTCCATATTTTTTGTCCCCCTTGAGGTCCCAACTTCTCTTCCTTTCCAAGTTACACCTACACTTATTACAACATCCAAACGCTTCTCCCTTTTTCCTCTTCCTTCTTGGGTTTTTAATGGCGTTGGAGTTCAGAGCCCTCTGGTCATCTTCCCCTAACATGTCCCCTGCTTTGGAAGAATGGACCAAAATTCTTGATGGGGTGCAGAAGGTGGAAGGTCTGGCTTCTGTAATTGCTTCTCTGCTGGACATGGACTTTGGCAGGTGGATCCACACCTCCGTCCTGTTTCTCTCCTCTCTCCTCCTCTCCTTTCCCCTATCCTCCCCTCCCCTCCCTTCTCCTCCCCTCCCCTCCCTTCTCCTCCCCTCCCTTCTCCTCCCCTCCCTTCTCCTCCCCTCACCTCCCTACTCCTCCCCTCCCCTCCCCTTCCCTTCTCCTCCCCTCCCTTCTCCTCCCCTCACCTCCCTACTCCTCCCCTCCCCTCCCCTTCCCTTCTCCTCCCCTCCCTTCTCCTCCCCTCACCTCCCTACTCCTCCCCTCCCCTCCCCTTCCCTTCTCCTCCCCTCCCTTCTCCTCCCCTCACCTCCCTACTCCTCCCCTCCCCTCCCCTTCCCTTCTCCTCCCCTCCCTTCTCCTCCCCTCACCTCCCTACTCCTCCCCTCCCCTCCCCTTCCCTTCTCCTCCCCTCCCTTCTCCTCCCCTCCCCTCCCCTTCCCTTCTCCTCCCCTCCCTTCTCCTCCCCTCCCCTCCCTTCTCCTCCCCTCCCCTCCCCTTCCCTTCTCCTCCCCTCCCTTCTCCTCCCCTCCCCTCACCTCCCTTCTCCTCCCCTCCCCTCCCCTTCCCTTCTTTCCCTTTCTCCTTCCTTCCTTTCTCTTTCTCTCTTTCTTTCTTCCTTTCTTTCTTTTTTAAAATATTTATTTATTTATTTCCTTTTGTTGCTCTTGTTGTTTTATTGTTGTAGTTATTATTGTTGTTGTCATTATTGGATAGGACAGAGAGAAATGGAGAGAGATGGGGAAGATAGAGAGGGGGAGAGAAAGACAGACACCTGCAGACCTGCTTCACCGCCTGTGAAGCGACTCCCCTGCAGGTGGGGAGCCGGGGGCTCGAACCAGGATTCTACTGAAGGTCCTTGTACTTTGCACCATCTGCACTTAACCCACTGTGCTACTGCCCGACTCCCTTTCCTTTCTTTCTTTTCCCTCTAAATCACAGAAAGAAAAAGAGATGGTAAGGAAGGAAGAGTCATCAGTTGCACCACTTCACTGCTCAGGAGTACACGGTGCTCCCCCTGGTACAGGGCCTCAGACCCGGGTCTTCAGGCTCTGCAAAGTGTGGGCTCTCCTGGGTGGGCTGTCTCCTGGAATCTGCGTTCTTGTTGTTTATTATAAATGGCTCTTCCTCCTACATTTTAAGGGCCCTTTAGCTTTTAGATTTGAAGATACCATAACTGATTGGCCCAGTTTCCCCTGTATTGGTTTTTGGAGTGGTTTCCAATTTTCTGCTCTGACAAGCACTGCATGCATAGAGATCTTGGCAGAGACGGATGATCCTGTCAGGCAGGCTGATTCCTAGAAGCCAAACTACTGGGTCAGCCCCTTGGTGTAGACCTGACATGCGCTCTGGGACAACCCCCACCCCATACACCACCACCACAAACCGCCTGCCCCAGGACTCACTGCTTCCTGAGGCCTGGCTGCTTGGCACTGTTTGCACGCCTCTTTCCACTGGAGTTGGCTACAGGACTCCCTTTGACAGCCCTCCTGCACTTTGCATTTTTATCTGTGCGCCTGAGTTGGCTCTGGGAAGGTCATTATTAATGAAAAATCAATTGTGCAAATAAAGCCCTAACGTGGTCAGCAGCTAAGCTTCCCAGGCAGACAAGTGTGGCTTGTCAGCCTTGCAGCCCAGATAGTGGAATGAGGGCCATGCTTGGACCCACATACACAGCCTAGTACAGTGCACAGCCTGGCCAATATCACACACTCTTCTCGTTGGGGAAGTAAGTCAGGTTCTGGTGGTCTGGATTGAAATCCAGCCTCAAAGTCCTGCTGATCCTGTGCCCTGGGGCAAGCCAATTCAATTCACGTGCCCACTTGCCCGTGTGAACTAGAGGCTGGTTGTAATAATAGAGCCTCTCTTAGAGGGAGGGCAGTTACAGTAAGAATTCACTTGCAATAGTTAAAACTGTGTGGTCCGGGAGGTGGCGCAGTGATAGGGCTTTGGACTCTCAAGCATGAGGTCCTGAGTTTGATCCCTGGCAGCACATGTGCCAGAGTGATGTCTGGTTCTTTCTCTCTCTTCCTATGTTTCTCATAAATAAATAAATAAATAAAAAATAAAAAAACAACTCTTAGAGGCATATGCAGGACACATCCAGTTGGTGTTTGCTACCAAGGAGTTACAAACCTTGCTTAACGTACTTTTTTCCACCAGGGTTATCACTGGGGCTCTCTTTGCTTCATAATTCCACCACTTCTTTAGAGATTGAGGGAAGGAGAGACACTGAGGCACTGTTTTTTCATCATTATTATTATCTTTATTTGTTTTTTTTAATATTTATTTTATTTATTCCCTTTTGCTGCCCTTGTTGTTTTATTGTTGTAGTTATTATTGTTGTTGCCCTTGTTGTTTAACATTGTTGTGGTTATTATTGTTGATGTTGTTGTTATTGACGTCATCATTATTGGACAGGACAGAGAGAAATGGAGAGAGGAGGGGAAGACAGAGAGGAGGAGAGAAAGATAGACACCTGCAGACCTGCTTTACCGCCTGTGAAGCGACTCCCCTGCAGGTGGGGAGCCGGGGTTTGAACTGGGATCCTTATGCCGGTCCTTGTGCTTTGCGCCACCTGCGCTTAACCCGCTGCGCTACAGCCCGACTCCCTTATCTTTATTTGTTGATTGGATAGAGACAGCCATAAATTGAGAGGAAGGGGGAGGTAGAGAGGGAGAGAGACAGATACCTACAGCTTTGTATTACCATTCGTGAAGTTTCCTCCCCCCGCCCCCCGCAGGTGGGGATCCGGGGCTTGAACCTGGCTCCTTTCTCATAGTAACAAGTGTACACTCGATCAGGTGAGCCACCAGCTGGCCTCTGAAGCACTGTTTACCCCTACACTGGGCACCCAACCAGCTCCATCTCCTTCTATTCCACAGTCCTTTGATTTCCTACAATATCCAGCTGAAAGAAATGATGGCATCATCTCCTTGTCCGTTTATTGGGCAGGACATGATGGAGGGATGTTAAGTGGGAAAGAGGACTGACACCAGAGAATCTCACTGACCAGTGGTACTTAAGAAGCAAAGGAAGAAGAGGGAACACAGGATGAAAAAGCTTGTGCTAAATGGTTGTTTAAAAAACTCACTTTGTTTACTTATTTTTTAAATAACATCTTTTTAAATTTTTTATGATTATCTTTATTATTGATTGGATAGAGACAGGCAGAATATGAGAGGGAAGGGGGAAATAGAGAGGGAAAAAGACAAAGAGACACCTGCAGCTCTGCTTCACTACTCATGAAGCTTTCCCCCTGCAGGTGGGGACCAGGGGATCGAACCTGCATCCCTGTGCACTGTAACATGTTCGCTCAACCAGGTGTGCCACCACCTGGCCCCAAAGGGAAAGAGACAGAGAAACACCTGCAGCCCTGCTTCACCACTTGTGAAGCTTTCCCTCTGCAGGTGGGGACCAGGGGCTTGAACCTGGGTCCTTGTGCACCGTAATGTGTACGCTTAACCAGGTGCACCACCGCCTGGCCCCTGTTTACTTATTATTGGATAGAGACAGAGAGAAATTGAGAGAGGAAGGGGAGATGGAGAGGGACAGAGAGACACCTGCAGCTCTGCTTCATCACTCATGAAGCTTTCCCCCTGCAGGTGTGAACTGGGGGTTTGAACCTGGGTCCTTGCGAATGTGAGCTCTTAAACCAGGTGCGCCACCACCTGGCCCCTGTGCTGAACAGTTTTTACGGAGGCTCAGCCATTCAGAAGCTGCCTTCTGTAGATGTTGGGAATGCCTACTATGTCATGCTTGTAAACAAAGAGGAAGGCTGGCCCACGGGGAGATTAGCAGACCATCTAGTAAGCCGAGGGCTTCTGAGCAGATGTGGCCCAAGTGGGCCTTTGGCGACAGTAGAACCCCCAAAAAGGTGTGCCTCTTATCAGTCTCCCTGCCTCACAAAGTGCCCCGCACTCCTGATACTATGGCAAAAAGTTAAAAAGAAAGGGGGAGATGTTGGGTAGTTGCCACCTCCCCCTGGCTTCTGCTTAACCATATGCCTATACAGGGATTTTACTGATCCAAAGCTTTGGTCTATTTACATAAATCACTTTTACATAAAGCACTCCAGGGCATTGGTGGTTCTATGATAGGAGTCTCTCCTGCTCCACCCCCTCCTTGTCACACACTGATCCCTTCTTTGTCACACTCTGATTTTCACCAGTCACTTTTCTCTCCACCCTCTCTATATCACATCCTGTTTCCACCCTACTTGGAGAGTATAAAAACAGCTGCTCTTCTGATTAAAGACACTTGGAAATTGCTTTCCGGCTCCGAGAGTTCCAGAGTGTATCTCCTGCGGAAGTTGGTGCAGCACGAGTTCCTGATCCCTCTCCCACACAGCAGCCTAGATCAGCTCCAGTTGAGTTCTCTCCAACCCAGAGAGCACTAGCTCGGGAAGAAGTACCCTCAAGCTATCCCGGCAGGCAGATATGCTCTCTGGTGCCTTTGCTCTCCCCTCTCTCCTATCTCGCTCCTTCTTCTGCCGTCTGCACGTCTGGAAGCTGGCGGCTGCACAACGGACTAACAACACAAAGTCATTCAGGCCTCCTCGGGTTTTCCCTCTTTTACCTGTATTCCTTGTACCTGGAAGCCACATAGTGAAACACCTGGTTGAGCGCACATGTTATAATATGTTAAGGACCTGGGTTCAAACCCCCAGGCCCCACCTGTAGGTAAAAGCTTCGCAAGTGGTGAAGCAGGGCTACAGGTGTCTCTCTGTTTCTTTCTCTATGTCCCCCTTTCCTCTCTGTTTCTTTTTCAAATATTTATTTGTTTATTTCCTTTTGTTGCTTGTTTTTTAAAAATTTTTAATATTTATTTATTTTCCCTTTTGTTGCCCTTGTTGCTGTAGTTATTATTGTAGTTGTTATTGATGTTGTCGTTGTTAGGACAGAGAGAAATGGATAGAGGAGGGAAAGACAGAGGGGGGAGAGAAAGACAGACACCTGCAGACCTGCTTCACTGCCTGTGAAGCGACTCCCCTGCAAGTGGGGAGCCGGGGGCTCGAACCGGAATCCTTACTCCGGTCCTTGCGCTTTGTGTCATATGCGTTTAATCTGCAGCACTACAGCCCGACTCCCTCCTCTCTATTTCTTGCTGTCTCTACCCAATAAAAAAATAGAATTAAAAGTAATATTAAAAGGAGGTAAGTTTTAAAGAAATAATTTATATTTATTTATGTATTTTAATCCTATTATTTTATTTATGATTAGATAGAGACAAAGAAATGGAGGAGGGGAAAATGGAGAGAGGGAAAGAGACAGAGAGACACCTCTAGACTGGCTTCACCACTCGACAATCTTTTCTGCTGCAGGTGGGACCAGAAACTTGAACCTGGGTCCTTGTTGGCTGTAATGTGTGTGCTAAACCAGGTGCACCATCACCTGGCATCTGAAAATCAAGTCTTCACAGTAGTTTCCATAACCTCCTAAAACCACCAATTTAAAATGCCCCCAATCGCACCCTGCGGCCTTTTATTTTCTGTCTGGCTCCAGCCCTATAGCTGTTATTGGACCCTTGCCCAGGTGGGCTTTGAGGATGCACATGTTTGGCTGAAGACCAGATGATTGGAGACTTACAATTTCTGTAGCATGACTGGCTGTTATTTTAGCCTTTCTCTCAGTGTAACTTAACATTGTTTGTTTGTTTCAATTTTTTCCGTTTCTTTGCATCTTCCTTTATTTCTTTTGTAAAAATTTCTTTCGTGGTGCAAAGCGCAAGGACCAGTGAAGGATCCTGATTCAAGCTCCTGGCTCCCCACCTGCAGGGCAGTCGCTTCACAGGCAGTGAAGCAGATCTGCAGGTGTCTTTCTCTCACCCTCTCTATCTTCCCCTCCTCTCTCCATTTCTCTCTGTCCTATCCAGCAACAACAACAACAATAATAACTACAACAAAAAAACAACAAGGGAAACAAAAAGGGAAAATAAATAAATAAATATTAAAAATTCTTTATTGAAGGATTAATGTTTTACAGCCAACAGTTAATACAATAGTTTGTGCACAACTTAACGTTATTTAGCAACCTAATAAAAACCATCAAGTTTAAGTACTCTAAAATGCCCAAAGAAGGCTTTCTTTTTTTCTCTACTCCACCACCAAAGTTCCTCTGGTCACCAAAGCAGCATTTTTATTTATTTATTTACTTATGTATGTATTTATTTATTTTAAATCACTTTATTGGTGGGTTGCAGTACAGTTGTTCATATATGGGTAAAATTACTATATAGGTAGAATTTTAAAAAAATTTTATTTATAAAAACGAATCACTGACAAAACCATAGGCTAAGAGGGGTACAACTCCACACAATTCTCACCACCAGAACTCCATATCCCATCCCCTCTCCTGATAGCTTTCCTATTCTTTATCCCTCTGGGAGTATGGACCCAGGGTCATTGTGGGATGCAGAAGGTGGAAGGTCTGGCTTCTTAATTGCTTCCCCGCTGAACATGGGCATTGACAGGTTGATCCATACTCCCAGCCTGCCTCTCTCTTTCCCTAGTGGGCCAGGGTTCTGGGGAATCTGATTTCCAGGACACATTGGTGGGGTTGTTTGTGCAGGGAGTCTGGTTGGCATCAAGCAGCATGTTTTAGTGGAGAGAGACAGGGCTTGGGAACTGGAGAGAAAAGAGCTGGAATCTGAACTTTGCCTTACATGCCATGTGGCCGTCAGTGACTTCCTCTTCTGATCTGATCTTCCATATGTTCAAGTCCTATTATGCACATAACAATGAGGGGCACCTATGAGGTTGTGGGGGGACCCACTTAGTTGAGTGCATGAATGTCACCAGGTGCAAGGACCTGGGTTCAAGCACCCAGTCCCCACCTGTATGAGGTGTGTGTTTATGTGTATGTGAAGCTGATCTGCAGGTCTCTCTCTCTCTCTTTCACTCTCTCTGTCTCTTCTCTCTCTTTCTCTGTCCTATAAAATAAAGTTGGGGAAAAAAGTGAAGAATATGGCTGCCAAGACCAGTGGATTCATAGTGTCAGCACTGAACCCCAGAAATAACCTTGTTGGCAATAAAAAACAAACAAACAAAATCAGCCAAGGGAGATACCCCACATGGTGGTTTCACTGTGAATTTCGGGTAGCAGGTTTAAGGAGAAAGGTGAAGATGAGGCGTTTGGTACCAGCAAGGAGGAGGGAAGTGTGGAAGAATTCATGCAGGAGCACACAGTCCTGAGCTGCTGTGGAGCTTTGCCAAAGCCACCAATGGCGGCAGGTCTCACCCCACTGCCCTCCCTGGAGCCCCTACAGGAGCATCAAAGATCCTCTCCCAGCCCTGCTTATCCCTCATTAACCAGCTTGGGCCACCAACTCTTGCAAACACGGACCATTTCTTGTTGGGACAAGACTGTAATGAGCATATGGCTGATGCCAGCATGATGAGCATATGATAGGCTTACACAGACTCACAAGGGATTGTGGGTGAGGAGGAAGTTATTTAAGCCTTTGTCTGGCGGCCATCTCTCTCTGTTCCTGCAGCCCCTGGCTCATACCTTCTCCCAGGACCTGAACGCATGTAGCCAAACGCTGGTAACCAGTTTAAAGACTCACAGCTCCCCGCCACCATGACTGTCTTTGCCCCTTTGACTATTTTGCTGCCACTGTTTTCTTGCACCTAAATAACTCACAGTGTGATCAACCTCCCATTTGTTAAATCCCAGACAGAGCCCATGTGAAAGCTGTTATTTTTTTTAACGACTATAATTTCTCCAAACTGAGATTGTCCAATCCTAAGGCCTCCCACAGCTTTTAGCTTGTATTTATGCATTTAGTATTTATCTACGTGTTTTGTCTATGCTGCAGGTACTTTTACTGCACTGAGTCCAGTTGCCTGAGACCTGCAACTCCCTAAGGGTAGGGGCTGGTGTGAGGCAGGGCATAGGGTGAGGCCTTGGAGTTGGAATTCCCCCAGATTGTTCTGGGTTTAGTTCCCAGAGAGCTCTGGCTCTCTCTGCCTCAGTCCTCCTGAATAAGACACGTGGCGTCTTTGTCTGAGCATGAGTATATGTGGCCATGGTGACTGTGATGACTGAACAGCACTTCCTCTCATAGTCTCCCTTGCTCTGGACACAGGAAGCATGTGTGGATGTCTGTTAGATACATAGAGCAGACAAGTTTTTCTCCTCTTCCAACAGCATTAGGAAGAAAACTGTGGAGATTCAGAGGCTACAAGTGGTTTACCCAAGGACAGGAAGACAGTCAAGGACAGGGCTCAAAAACGTGAACCCATGTTTGCAAAACTCAGCACCATCTGCAGTGACCCTTTCCACTGCTCCTTCCCAGCCCCATGGAGGAATCAGGGGGGAAAAGGGCTGGGAGCAGATTGTGCAAAGTTTCACATAGTGTTTTGACATAACATGTATTTATTTACTTCACTAAGATTTGGGCATTTTGTCCATGATATGGCCAATGATATCAACTGAGCCCTGGGAGAAAAGCCTGGAGGAGGAGGAGCAGAGGTAGGGAGTCCAGGTGTGTATTTTTCCTTTCATCCCCACCTCACGGTGCTCTCTCCTGAGTCTCAGGAATCAGTTTCCTCCCTATTTTGCTATAAGAAAATGACATACGGAAGGCCCATGTCTAGGCTTGGGAGAGTTCTCCAGACTGCTCTCCACAGAGGTTGGACCAATTTACATTCCCATCAGCAGTACAGAAGGGTTCCTCTGTCTCCACAGCCTCTCCAGCACCTGTTGCTGCTGTCCTTTTTGATGTATGCCATTCTCACAGGGGTGAGGTGGTATCTCAGTGTTGTCCTCATTTGCATTTCTCTGACAGTCAGTGACCTGGAGCAATTTTTCTTGTGTTTGTTAGGCTTTTGGATCTCTTCTGTAGTGAATATTCTGTTCATATCCTCTGCCCATTTTTGGATGGGATAATTTGCTTTTTTGTTTTTAAGTTTGCTGAGCTCTTTGTATATTTTGGTTATTAGTCTCTTGTCTTATGTATGGCATGTGAACATCTTTTTCTATTCTGTGAGGGGTCTCTTTGTTTGGGTGATGGTTTCTTTGGTTGTGCAGAAGCTTTTCAAGTCCCACTGATTTGTTTTTGTTTTAGTCTTCCTTGCAATTGGTTTTGTATCATCAAAGATATCCTTGAGGTTTAGATGGGAAAGTGTTCCACCAATATTTTCCTATACGTATTTGGTAGTTTCTGGTCTAACATCCAAGTCCTTGATCCTGGGTCCATACTCCCAGAAGGATAAAGAATAGGAAAGCTATCAGGGGAGGGAATGGCATCCAGAGTTCTGGTGCTGGGAACTGTGTGGAGTTGTACCCCTGTTATCCTGTGTTTTTTGTTGGTGTTTCCTTTTTATAAATAAAAATTTAAAAAGGGAAAAAGAAAAATGACAGCAAATGTGTGAAGAATCCAGTTGAGATCAGACACTCCACAGGGAGCAATCTAGAAAGCTTGCCTGACCTTAGGCTGGGGTAAGAGAGAAAAGAGAAAGAAAGAAAGAAGGGAAGGGATCAAGCACCACACCACTCTGGTGTATGTAGTGCTGGGATGAAACCCAGAGTCTCAGCACGCTAACTCATAGTCTACCTGTTCAGCTAGTCCCCTGGCCGCTGGGGTACTTTTTAAGCAGACACTTAACCAGTGCCGTCCACTCACACCACACCATGCACACAGGCAGGCTGATTGCATTAGCACTCAAAGAAGCAGACTAGACAGCTGCCTGAGTCTCTGGATTCTCCCCAGGCTGCCTGCCCAGGCTGTTTCTGATGTTACTGGAGTTCACTTCTGCCAGGTTGGAACAGCCTGCTCACTCACACTTCAATTGTTTTATGACTTCCACTTAAACACTGAGTTGGAGTTGAATGAGATCAGGCAGGACCCAGTAAACAACCTGTGGGATGGAGCCCATTTCTTCCATGACCACACACGGTGCCTCCCATTGGTGGAAGCTACCCTGCATGGGGTATCCCACAGGGACTGTGCAAACAGGAGCTGAGGGGACTGAGCCTGTGTCTTAACCCTTTGGCTTCTCTCACAGCCTATGGGGAAGTGTTCCAACCCCAGGTCTCTGGACCAAACTGCAAAGTGTGGAGCTGTGCAAACGAGAGCAGATTGCTACACATCTCTGAGCATCGCTGTCCGCAACTGGAACAAGCACACCAGTGTGGTGAAGAGTAATAAAAAGGAAAAGCAGAGCCAGGGAAATAGCTCAGCTGTTAGAGCGTGAACTTTCATGCCTGAAGGCTCAGAGGACACAGGCTCAATTCCCATGACCACCTTATGCCAGAGCTAAGCAGAGTTCTGGCTCTTGGTCCCTCCCTCCTTATTCTTGGTACTTCTATAAATAAATAAGCAAATAAATAAATAAATAAGTCAGTCTTTGAGTGGTCTGGGAGGTGGCACAGTGATAAAGCTTTGGACTTTCAAGCTTGAGGTCCTGAGTTCGATCCCCAGCGGTACATGTGCCAGAGTGATGTCTGGTTCTTTCTCTCTCCTCCTATCTTTCTCATAAATAAGTCAGCCTTTGAAAAGAGTAAAAACAGAGGCTGAGTGGTGGCACACCTGGTTGAGTTCACATGTTACAATAGGTATAGACCAGGGTTTGAGCCCCTGGTCCCCATCTGCAAGGGAAAAGCTTTGAGAGTGGTGAAGCAGGGCTGTAGGTGTCTCTATGTCTCTCTCCCTCTCTCTCTCTCTCTTCTCTCGTGATTTATGCCTGTCTCTATCCAACAAATAAAGATAACAAAAAATAAATGAATAAAAACAGAACTGACAATACTGTATTCATATTCCTTTTCTTCTTCTTTCCCTTAGTGATAGAAATAGTTTTCTGGCTCTTTTTTACAAATGTGCCTTGGTGTGGGGAGACATCTGTTCATGGGTGCCACTCCTAGGAAGTTGATAAACTCACAGTTACAGGCCTACTGTATATTCTGGGCATCACTGTGAGCCCAGACTGGGGTGAGAGGTGGGGGAGGGGAAGTGGAGTGGTCCCATCTGTAGGAGCTGACATTTGATGGGGGAACCAGGCATTCCAGATAGAATAGACCAGAGGGACAGTATCCTGCAGCATACAATGTGGGTATTTTCCACTGAGTCTTTGTCTCAGAGCATGTGGGTGTTGGGAACCCCTTGGAAGCTCTCTCATACTAGGTTCCTTTTAAATATAGTTGATCCTGTTGTAAGCAGAGATGGGTGTGATTGTGTGTGGGTCCTCTGTCTCCTTGGTCACTAGCAGCAGAGACCGGAGTGGCCCCTGGGGATCCTAGAGGTGCCCTGGTGAGGAGGGTAGAGTGTGCAGAGAGGTAGGAAACACACAACCAGCTCTAGGAGAAGCTTCATGGATGACTCATTTATTAAGGGATACAAGCAAGTGGATATACCCATGTTTCAGAAAGAAGGTTGAGGTAATCATTTATCCACACACAATGCATACTTTTTTATAAAGTTTTTTTTTAATTTATTTATTCCCTTTTGTTGCCCTTGTTGTTTTATTGTTGTAGTCATTATTGTTGTTGTTATTTATGTCATTGTTGTTGGGTAGGACAGAGAGAAATGGAGAGAGGAGGGGAAGACAGAGAGGAGGAGAGAAAGACAGACACCTGCAGACCTGCTTCACCAGCTGTGAAGCGATTCCCCTGCAGGTGGGGAGCTGAAGGCTCGAATTGGGATCCTTACTCAGTCCTTGTGCTTTGAGCCATGTGCACTTAACCTGCTGTGCTACTGCCCGACTTCCCACACAATACATACTTACTTCTTGACCTACCAGGTATTTCATCTATTTGATCACAACTGGAAAGTTACCACATAAGGTCTGGTCATGAGCTCACAATGTCTAGGTAGACTTTTTTTCTCTAAGAATGAAATACAAGCACCTCAGAGCAGGGGGAAAGGGAGCACCTGAGCAAAGCCAGGATATTTACGGTGGGTTTTGGTTGGCCATACACGGTAATTCATGGCCTTTGTTCAAAGGCAATGAGGGAGCATGCACAGGAAAGTTCCCAGTCTGAAAAAGACCACCCATCATAAGTTCACGAGGTCAGGGGAACCTTCCTACCACCCCTCAGGGAGGGGGCTCAGGGTCAACCCGCTCAGACTCTCATGGAAATAATGGCTTGGACTTACCAAACAGTGAGCCCTTTTCCCACAGTTGTGCCTGGGGAAATGTATTTAGGTATAGGGAACAGGGAAACGATGGCCATAGTTGGTGGATTGCTCCAAAGTAAAGGACACTGGGGCAGAAGGGAGTGTTCAGGTCCTGGAACATGATGGTGGAGGAGGACCTAGATGGGGGGGTTAAACACACACTGTCCACAGCACCCCACTCCACCCCAAGTTTCTGTGGTACAGCCCACAACGTTGCATTTCTAACAGTTTCCCAGGTGAGGATGATTCTGCAGGTCCCCAAGGGGGAAGAAGCTACTGCTGACACGCTGAGGAGACAGCCCATGCAGTGCTCGTGAGGTCCACATTCAAGCCTCAGCACCACTTGTGAGATGCCATAGCACTGGACTTCCAGTTATGTGGTGTCTCCATCATTCTGTCTTTTCATTTCTCTATCTGAGTGAAATGACACCCAGAGCAGTGAAATTACACAGGCCTTGACTCTGAATAAGCCAACAGATGGTGTGGAGAAAGATAGCAGACAGGGAAGTGTGATCCAGATCACAGAAGGACTTGAGCATCATGGATGAGCATCAAGACCTGTTCTGTCCATCAGCTGACCTTCACTCCTTCAGTGAACAAGTGAGCAGTGAGCCCCACTGTGCATATGAATCCTGGGAATGCAACAGAGAGGAACCTGGTCTGATTTTCCCACCATCTTTGCTTTGCTGAGCTTCACAGTCTAGAAGCTGTCACCAGGCACGTCTCTGAGTATCAGGCTCTAGTAGCTAGGACTGTGCAAGTGAGCCTTCTGTCTCTTCATGAAATCAGTTTTACCCAGCTGTCCCTGCAGAGTCTGAGCATCTGGCTGCTGTGCAGCTGACATTTCTAGTAATGGGAGCTTATGGGGGCTGTCTGTTGAATTACAGGATCATTATGGGGGAGATGGTGTAATGGTTACACAGAAAGACTTTCTCTTTGTAAATATTTATTTTTATAGGACAGAAATAAATTGAGAGGTAAGGAGGATAGAAGGGAAAGTGAGAAAGGGAGAGAGAGAGAGAGGTCTGAAATTGTGCTTTACCACTTGTGAAACTTTCCCCCTGCAAGTGCGGACCAAGGGCATGAACATGAGTTTTTGCCCAAAGTAACAGGTACACTCAGCCAGGTGTGCCACCACCTGGCCACAGCCAGAAGGTTTTTATGCCTGAGGTTCCTATGTCCCAGGTTCAATCTCCAGAACCATCATAAGCCAGAACTGAGCAGTGCTCTGGAAAGAGAGAGAGAAGAGAGAAGACAAAAGAAAATATAGGTTCAGTTGTTCCAACTGAGACCAGAGCAAGAGATTTCCCCCCCCCCCCGTCTCTCTCTCTTGCAACAAACTGGACTTGGGGGGTAGGCCATGACTGAGGAAGCTGCTCCCGGCTGGGAGGGGTCCTGGTTCTTTCCCCTTCCTGCTGTGAGGCCTTTAGGGTGTTGCCTCATCCTTGGGGTTGGGGATGACTCACCACTGGCTCCCACTGCACAAGTCCCAGGCTACTATCATGGAGTGAAAGGAAGGAGATGATGTTTGCTGCAGCCCACACTAAAATTTGTATTTTATATTTGTTTTCCAACTGTCAGAAAACACTCTTCCCCGGTGATGCATCAGTGACACTGCAGTGTCCCCATCTCTGCCAAGAGGGCAAGCAGGGAAGAGGAGGCAGAAAGCCACCTTCCTTATAGACCCACCCAGACTGCCTGTCTCACTTCTCACCAAGGACAGTTAGTGTCACCTATCCCTGTGGCTTGGTCTGGTCTCAACAGAGGGGAATTGAAGTGGCATGAAATTTCCTCTGTTGTTGTGCGCAGGCCGCAGAGAAGAGAAAGAGGGGGTCCAGAGCGAAGAGGAAACACAAATCTTTATTTGTGCTGGCACCTCAGAGTTGGGTGCTAGAGAGGCAGGTTGGGCCACGTGGAGGTAGCAAAAATGGCCGCCTCACGCAGTAACCTTTCCTGCGTCTGAACACCGGAGTGAAGCGCTGGCAAGAGAGCAAGGTGCGGAAGAAGAAGGGCTTTTATAGGAGAAGCTTTTGCGAGAATGGGAAGGGGGAGGAGAAACCATAGCACTCCAGGATAGGATAATAACTCTCATGAGAATGGGAGGGGGGAGGAGTAACCAAAGCACTCCAAATATCACGGGGATAGAGACAATGCCCTGAGGGCACAACATGGCTGAACAGGCACTCCGAGAATGTCCCAACTCTCGCGGGAACTAGCAGTAGCCTGAGGGGACAACATGGCAGATATGACTGCATCTGCACAATTTCCCAGCATCTCCCCCTTTCCTTTTATCTAATGCCCAGGGCAACAGTGTGTAAAGTCTATGAACTACTCAGGGTCAATCAATTAAAATCCAGCAACGTGAAGGGACGGAAGCTGCTGTAAAATTGTCTAAAGTGTCCAAAGGGTATACCAGCAAGTCCGATATTCCTCTATCTATGATCTTTCTTTTCTTCCTTATGCATATTTCTGTGCAATGGTTCCTACTGCAATGGTTCCTAATCCACTATCTTGTATCTCCTCTCTCCCTCTCTCTTTCTCTCTCTCTCTCTCTCTCTCTCACACACACACACACACACACACACACACACACACACAAAGAAACTGCAAACACATTGGTGAACAATTGGCCTGCACCACCAACATTATTCTGGTTTTCCATTCTTTGTTCTTTCTGATTCTGATAAAGACAAAGGAGAATTAAGAGGGAAAGGGGAGATAGAAATAGAAACAGTGGATAGAGGCACTCACATTATTGCTTCACCACTCATGAAGTTCCCCTCCCCCAAACCTAGAGGTAAGGACCAGGGCCTTAAACTTGGGTCCTTGTACTTGGTAAGGCATGCACTCTACCATGTGTACCACCCTCCCACCCCTTATCACCCAAATTCTGCCCAAACCTCCTAAAATCTAGACAAGTTGTTCTTGATTTTAACTTTACATGAACATCAGTGGGCTGAGTGAGGGGAGCTTTTTCTTTTATCTTTTTTTTTTTCTGTCTCCAGGATTATCACTGGGGCTCAGTGCTGGCACTAAGAATCCACTGCTCCTGGTGGCCATTTATTTCCATTTCATCAGATAGGACAGAGAGAAATTGAGAGGGGAGTAGGAGATGGAGATGGAAAAGGAAGAGAGACACCTGCAGACTTGCTTCACCTCTTATGAAGCAACCCCCTGCAGGTGGGGAGCCAGGAGCTCAAACTTGAACCCTTGTGTGGTCCTTGCACTTCGTACTGTGTGTGCTTAGCCAAGTGCACCACCAGCCAGCACCCTGGGCAGCGTCTTGTCCTGGAAAATGACTCAACGGTGGAGCACTTGCTCCACACTCTGGAGATTCGGTGAGGTTCCAGGACACATTGATGAGATCAGCTGGGCAGGGAAGTCAGGATGGAATCAAAGTAGTGTCTGCAATTTTGTGGCTGAAAGGTGTTAAGCTATAAAGCAGGACAAACTGTTTAATAATAAAAAAAACTAAAGTTAAGAATAGAAAATATTGGGGGTCGGTCAGTAGTGCTGTTGGTCTGCTTCTAAATTCTGCTTCTAAGACCTCTTCTGTTTCATTGGTTTAATCCCCCCTGCTTAACACTGTATTCTATTTACATAACCACTGTTAACTAAGCACTGCCCTGCCTCCAGGGCATTGGTTTAACCCTCACTGTTTTGCATGCTTTTTCCTTCTCCCCACCCCCTATCCTATGTACATCCTCTTTGGACCTGACTCTTCCGCCTCAGGATATATAAGGACAGGACTGTGATTTGAGATAGCTTAGATTGCGCTGTGTTCCACATGAATAAAGACTGAACTGTGTACCACTCAGCCATGAGTCCCTGGTCGTCTCTCTCTCCCGCCCGTGAAGCTAGCCCAGCATAATGGTGCCCGAACAGGGACTGGCATAGTGCAGTGGGTTAAGTGTACATGGCACCATATAAAAATCTCTGCTCCCACTTGCTCAAAGAAGAAATTTTTTTTTGGCCACAGTAGTGGAAGAAGACTCAAGCTGGTGGCAAGCAGGATGTGCAGACAAGTATCCCAAGGATATAAAAGATCACATCCATTGGACAACTACCCTATAAATCATTATTTCCCCAATAAAACAATTGGATGGAACATACATGTTTATAAGTTAAAAATAATATCAAGGCATTTTTGCAAAAGTCCAGCTTGATGTGGTTGGGTGGAGCTGGAACATGGGTAGCTTTATAAAGTCGCACGAGATGCTGTTGTGAAGCCAAGGTGCGGAGCCTTTGCCTCAGGCTCAGCTGCCACTTCCCCCCTGTTCACTTCTTGTTTACTTTGTTATCTTCCCAGCAGTCCTCCAGAACTGCTGAAGGCTCTGTGTTCAGTCCCTGTACCATTACGCTTCCTCCACCATTTAGTTCAGCTGACTGTACCTGCTACTTCTTGCAGTTAGAACCGTCCTGGTGACTGGCTTAAGGATCCCAGTTCGAGCACCAGCTCCCTGCCTGCAGGGAGGTCGCTTCACAAGGGGGTCTCTCCCCCCTCTCTGTCCTCCCCTCCTCTTTCTGTTTCTCTCTGTCCTATCCAACAACAATTACAGAAATAACAATAACAACAACAATGATAAACAACAAGGGCAACAAAAGGAGAAAAAATAGCCTCCAGGAGCTGTGGATTCTTGGTGCAGGCAACAAGGCCCAGTGATAACCCTGGAAGCAAAAAAAAAAAAAAAAGAAGAAAAGAAAAAAAAGAACTGTCTTGGCTAGTGCAAGGTGTCAGAGTTGAAAGTCAATATGCTTTGGTAGGTTATCAAGTTTGAGTCATGTGACTAAACCGGTCATTAAAAAATAATTTAAAAAATTAGGGCATGAGTGGTATCTTCAGGAAGTCAGTTGGTGGCCCCAGAGTTGAGCCCCAGCCCCCCCCCATGGAAGGTGGTACAGCACTAGGAGAGACTGTGCTGCTGTGACATCATTTTCTCTCTCTGTCTGAGTGAAAGCCCAGTCCAGAGTGGCAAAATCACACACACGTGCAAGGCCCCAACTCTCTGAAAAACTACAAACGAACAAACAAAAACCTAAGTTATAGATTAATAGTATCCTGTCAAACACATAGGGCAGGACGATTTGGGGGAACAGATATTAATGCCTTTTGTTTCCCTGTCTAGGACTCAGCCTGGTGCTGGCTGGCAGGCGTGAACACACAGGAACGACTGTTTTCTAGGTATCTGGCAATGTCCTGTGTAGGCCACCTCAGGGCTACAGGCACAGGCCCACCTTGTGGCCTGGCCCAGAGAGGCAGCTGCTGTGTCTGTAGCAGGAAAGCCTCATGGATCCCCCACCTACATTCTGATGGGGGCTGCTGAAATGCTTCCCATGGGTAGTTTTAGATTTCCACAAGTCACGTGCATTCTTTTTAGTGATTTAATAATAATTAACAAGGCTGTAAGATAACAGGAGTACAATTCCACACAGTTCCCACCACCAGAGTTTCCTGTCCCATCCCCTCCACTGGAAGCTTCCCTGTTCTTTATCCCTCTGGGAGTATGGACCCAGAATTCCTTATGGGGGGCAGAAGGTAGGTGGTCTGGCTTCTGTGATTGCTTCTCTGCTGGACATGGACATTTTCAGGTGGATCCATACCCCCAGCATGTTTCTGTCTTTCTCTAATGGGGTAGGGCTGTGGGGAGGTGAGGTTCCAGGATACATTGATGAGATCATCTGTACAGGGAAGTCAGGATGGAATCATAGTAGCGTCTGTAACTTGGTGGCTGAAAGGTGTTAAGGTTAAAGCAGGACAAACTGTTTAAAAATCAAGAACCTAAAGGTAAGAATAGAAAACATAGGGGGTCGGTCAGTGGGTTAAGTGCACATGGCATGAAGCGCAAGGACTGGCACAAGGATCCGAGTTCGAGCCTCTGGCTCTACACCTGCAGTGGGGTCGATTCTTGAACAGCAATGATAAACAGCAAGGGCAACAAAAAGGAAAAAAAAATTAGCCTCCAGGAGCAGTGGATTTGTAGTGCAGTTACCTGAGCCCCAGCAATAACCCTGGAGGCAAAAAAATAAAAAGAAAAGAAAAGAAAAGAAAGCTAAGGTTCTTCATGTGGGAGGAAGCTAGGTATATTTTAGGTATATTCCCAGGGGCCCGTGATTTTAGTAATTTTTGCCTAATCCCAAAAGCTAACGTGGAGGTGGCTAAAAGTATTGTCCGGAAAGGCGGTGTCAGAGTTGAGGATTGCACAAGAGAGCCATGAGCATTTTAACCACTACTATTAGACTGACTCCATGAGGCTAGCAGCAAGGTGCTGGCCCTGAGTCAGCTTCAAGCTTCTGGGGCTGTGCCCTGGTTTCTCTTCCTCCCTGTCACAGCTGTGGTGCTGGCTGAGGCCTCCTAGAAGCAGAGAGTTTGTGGGGAGTTCAGGAAACCAGCACACTTCTGTCCGGCTCTGAGAAGTCCCATGCTGCTTTCTTCTCACAAAGTAATGGCCATGCATGGGGTCGACAGCCTTGCAAAAAAAAAAGGTTCAATCCAGATTTCATCTACTCTGGATTATGCTTGTCCTTTCCTCACACACTGAAGGTGACAGACTCCACCTTGGCAAGACTTGATCTGTTCTGTGTCCAGGGTGCAAAGCTGCAGTGTTTCTGAGCACCCACCTGGGGACCTGGGTGCCCCTGCCCCAGCATACAGGAAGGGGTGGGGTGTGGCCAGAGGAGGAAGTGACTCCATGGAAGTCAAGTGCAGTCAGGGCTCCTAAGGAAGGTGGAGCTGTGTGTGTGTGTGTGTGTGTGTGTGTGTGTGTGTGTTAGGGTGAAGGGGGTGTGGGTTAGAAACCACCGAGTCATCTCTGCCAGGAAGTTTGGGAAGTAAAGACAGGAACTTGGGAAGCAGGTGAGGGAGGAGACACATGAAACTTATAGCTCTCCTGCCATTGTGAAAGGGGGCAGAAAGCTTCTGGAAATTTCTACTCTTTTTTTTTTCTATTTTATTTGACATAGCAGAGCGAAATTAATAATTGAGAGAGGGTAGGGAATAGATATGGAGAGAGAAAGATAGACACCTGCAGACCTGTCACTTCAATATTTGTGAAGCATCCCCCCCCTCCCTGCAGGTGGGGAGCAGGGGCTCAAACCCTGGTCCTTATGCTTAACTGGTTGTGCTGTCTTGCTCCCCCTTTTGGAACTTTCTATTTATTTATTTGTTTATTTATTGTTTATTTATTTATCTGGTAGAGACAGAAATTGAGAGGGGAGGGGGAGACAGAGAGGGAGAGAGACAGAGAGACACCTGCAGCCCTGCTTCACCACTTGTGAAGCTTTCCCCCTGCAGGTAGGGACCAGGGTCTTGAACCTGGGTCCTTGAACACTGTAATGTGTGTGCTTAACCTCTTTTTGAAACTTTCTATATCCGGCATATACAGGGCCAAACCCTGGTGGTTCTACTGAACCTTCTGACTGTCCACAAATGCAGTGCAAACAGCTCTTTCTTATGTAATGTCCTGAATCCCCCCCTCTCTCCTGTGCCCTTTCCTCCCTGTCCCACCCCAACCCAAAACAAAACAGAAGCAATTCTCTCATTACTCTCGGAGCTAGCTTTCTTTCCAGGGTCAGCCCAGACCTCTACTCTCTTTTCTTGCTTCAGGTGCACTGCCAGCCCTGAAAGGCTTGCTCAGTCTCACTGGGCTGCCCCTGGGACAGGGCTTGGAGTTCAACACATCAAGTGTTTCAGCTGGAAGACTAAGGCTCTGGTAAGAGACATCCCCAGGAGAGGCCAGGAGGTGGGACACCTGGTTAAGTGCACACATTGCATTGTGCAAGGACCTGGGTTCAAGCCCCTGGTCCCCATGGTGGGGAAGCAGGGCTGCAGGTGTCTCTCTGTCTCTTTCCCTCTTTATCTCCTCCTCCTCTGTCAATTTCTCTCTGTCTCTATCCAATAATAAATAAATAAATATGTTTAAAAATAGAGAGAGACAGAGATAGCTCCCCAGGAACCCTTGGAGCCCACCACCAAGACCCAGCCCTCAGATCTCCTGACTGAGGTCATCACTGATGAAGGCCATCAAGAGTGGGCAATGGAAGGATGACAGCTCAACCATCAAGGACACATACCTCCTGTCTCTCCAATAAGGTGACAATTCTGTATCTGTCCCTTCTCATCTCCATGTCACCAGATAATCCATTGTCATACAGAGTGGCCCTGGTGCCCAGGCCTGGGTGGCAGAGGGACTGTGTCCCCTTCACTCACACACAGGGCAGCCTGAGATGCAGGGTTGTCTTTATTTTATTTTATTTTATTTATTCATTTTCCCTTTTGTTGCCCTTGTTGTTTTTTATTGTTGTTATTGTTATTGACGTAGTCATTGTTGGATAGGACAGAGAGAAATGAAGAGAGGAGGGGAAGACAGAGAGGGGGAGAGAAAGACAGACATCTACAGGTTTCACTGCCTATGAAGAGACTCCCCTGTAGGTGGGGAGCCGGGGGCTCGAACCAGGATTCTTACACTGGTCCTTGCGCTTCACACCATATGCACTTAACCTTCTGAGCTACTGCCCGACTCCAGGCTTCGTCTCTTTCAAGTGGGGGTGGTGACCTCTGTTTGCAGTTATTCTGAAGGTCAGCATGAGGTCTGGAGAGCACCCCATGGACTCTCGCAACTGGAGGAACCCAGTCAGTGCCTGGGACTCTAGAATGTCCCTGCTAGTGACCCCGAGTCAGTGAGGCCTTGTCCTGTCAGTGAGTCCCTGCACCCCGCGTGTAACGGGGTCCCATTCATCTCAGAGGCTGTGAGCCGACACCCAGCCCTGCCATCACTTCCACGTCTGCAGCAGGCCTAGAGAGTTTTCTCTGCACCTTTCCAAGTACTCACAGAGGTCAAGTCACATGTGCAGGTCAGAAAGCAGGCGGCAGGGGGCCTGGCGGTGGTGCACCGGGTTTAGCATACATGGTGCAAAGTGCAAGAACTGGTATAAGGATCCGGGTTCTAGCCCCCCCCCCCCCGTTCCCCACCTGCAGGGGAGTCGCTTCGCAAGTGGTGAAGCAGGTCTGCAGGTGTCTATCATTCTCTCCCCCTCTCAGTCTTCCCCTCCTCTCTCCATTTCTCTCTGTCCTATCCAACAACAGCAGCAGCAATAACAACAACAATAACAAGGGCAGGGGAAAAAAATGGGAAAAATAGCCTCCAGGAGCAGTGTATTCATAGTTCAGGCACCAAGCCCCAGCAATAACCCTGGAGGCAAAAGAAAGAGAGAAAGAAAGAAAGAGAGAAAGGAAGGAAGCAAGGAAGCAAGCAGGCAGAAGTCAAGAATAAAAAGGTGCCTGATTCCAGATTCCAGGCATTTGGTGACCTATCCCTTAAGTCTACACCCTGTCACGCCCCTATCCACCAGCCTCTGTGCTCCTTATAAAGCTCCCTAGTCTCTAGGCTCTTCAGCTCCCAGCATACCTTGGAAGCTCCAGGTCATAGGACCCTTCCTCTCAGAAACTTTGAGCTGTGCTCTGGGATGTGCTTTTGTTCCCTCCTAAACTCCCATTGTCTTTGCATAAGCTCTAAGGCAGCCTCTACTTCCTTCCACAGAATTACCTGTTTATGTCTGTGTTGTTAGTATGTTTGCAGGTGTTTTTTTTTGGGGGGGGGGGCTGGGGCCTCAAACAGACCAAGATCTTGGCTTGCAAGGAAGTCTGCTATCTCCAAGAACATCCCCCCCCCCCCCCCTCGGATTGTAGTCACTCAGCCACTGCCTCATCTTTCTACTCTGGTTGTTCACTTGAAAATGTGTGTAAAAACCACTTCACTCTTTAATAGTCCTTTCCCCCCCAAAAAAAAAATGACTAGGTTGAAGTCCCCCACAATTTTGAAATGATAGCTTAGGCAGTCAGGCAGGAGAGAGAGGGGCAGGAAACTGAAGTGGCTCTGGGAATAAGGAGGGAAAGGAAGAAAGGAAGACCAAAGTAGAAGAGGCAAAAGAGAAGAGAACAGAAGAGGAAGAGAGACAGACAGACAGACAGAGTAAGCAGTGCTACACTGTGGGTACACGGCACAACTTCCTCAATCGTTCGTCCCTCGTTCAACACTTAGGATGTTTACAAGTTTGGGCTGTTAGAGAACATGCTGCTGTGAACCTGTACATGTACATGGAATCTCTTTGGACAAGCGTTTTTGTGTTATTTGGATAAATCCCCAGGACAGGAATTGCCAGATGCACTGCGGTCCACTTCAGATGACCTGAGGCGGCGTCTCCAGACTATTTTCTACAAGGAGTGGCCCAGTTTACACGCCACTTACAATGTAACAGGGCTCTTCCTTTCCCCTCACCTCCCTGCCAGCGCCACTTACAATGTAACAGGGCTCTTCCTTTCCCCTCACCTCCCTGCCAGCGCCACTTACAATGTAACAGGGCTCTTCCTTTCCCCTCACCTCCCTGCCAGCGCCACTTACAATGTAACAGGGCTCTTCCTTTCCCCTCACCTCCCTGCCAGCGCCACTTACAATGTAACAGGGCTCTTCCTTTCCCCTCACCTCCCTGCCAGCGCCACTTACAATGTAACAGGGCTCTTCCTTTCCCCTCACCTCCCTGCCAGCGCCACTTACAATGTAACAGGGCTCTTCCTTTCCCCTCACTTCCCTGCCAGCGCCACTTACAATGTAACAGGGCTCTTCCTTTCCCCTCACCTCCCTGCCAGCGCCACTTACAATGTAACAGGGCTCTTTCTTTTCCCTCACCTCCCTGCCAGCGCCACTTACAATGTAACAGGGCTCTTTCTTTCCCTCACCTCCCTGCCAGCGCCACTTACAATGTAACAGGGCTCTTCCTTTCCCCTCACCTCCCCGCCAGCGCCACTTACAATGTAACAGGGCTCTTCCTTTCCCCTCACCTCCCTGCCAGCGCCACTTACAATGTAACAGGGCTCTTTCTTTCCCTCACCTCCCTGCCAGCGCCACTTACAATGTAACAGGGCTCTTCCTTTCCCTCACCTCCCTGCCAGCACATGTTTCTGTCTTTTCCTTCTACCCATCTTTCCCTTCCTCTTTTCTTTTTTCTACAGAGACAGAGAGGCAGAGATATAGAGTTAAAGAGACCATAGCGCCTAAGCTCTTCCTCTCTCTCTCTCTCTCTCTCTCTCTGCCTCCAGGGTTATCACTGGGGCTCACTGCTGGCACTACAAATCCACTGCACCTGGAGGCTACTTTTTCCAGTTTATTGGGAGAGGAGGGGAGAGTTAGAGATGGAGAGAGAAAAAAGAAATACCTACAGACCTGCCTCACTTCTCATGAAACATTCCCTTGGCAGGTGGGAGGTAGGGACTTGAAAACCCAGATCCTTATACCTAGTGATACATGTGCTGAAACCGAGTACACCACTACCCACCCCCTCCTCTCCCTGCTTTCAGTTTTTGCTTATTTGGTTTGCTGCTGAATTCTGCAAGCTCTTTTTTACAGTTCGGCTATTAATCTGTTGTCTGACTTATGGCATGTAAGGATCTCCTAGAGGGTGTCTTTTTGTTTCAGTGATGGCTCCCCTTTTATGCTACTGAAGCTTTGTAGTAGTTCCACTCACAAGGGGAATTTAAAAACAAAGAGAGAAAAAACACAGGCTGCAACTTAGAGGAGCTGTGGCGGACTCAGTCAAGGACTCTACAGATGGGGGAGGAGAGGGGACTGAGCAGGAGTGGGTGCATGGTGGTGGAGGAAGTCTTCAGTTGGAAAGGGTGTGGGGTGCAAAGACCTAGCACGAGGAGATAAGAAACTGTTCACTGGTGACAACAACTGTCTTGTAAATGATTATCCCCTCCCAATAAAGTGATAAAAAAAAAGGAAGAGTGAAGTGGAGAGGGAGGGGAGAGGCGAGGAGAGGGAAGCAGCCTACAGGTGCACCATGAGAACTGTGGAGAAGACGGAGAAGATGTTGCTAGGAGCCACATTGTTGGAAGTTCCCATTTTGAATTCTGGAGATTTTGAGGAATCCAGAATCCCGGGTGTGAGTTACTGAAGACGCTGCCTACCACCAGTCTCAGAAACCCAACTCAAACCATCTTACAGCACAAAGAGGAGCTTTGGCTCATGATTTAGGGTTTGGCTCTAGATTTAGAGGGGCTGTCATCAGAGAGATCACCTCCCTTCCCCACCACACGCACAGAAGCACACGCACACGCACACACACACTAATGTCTTGAGTCTCCATTCCTTCACATTCTCTGTAGTAGCAAGTAGGCTTTTCTGAGGTGGCACCCGGGGAGAACATCTACAACAGCTGTAAGCTGGTGGCATACCTAGCACTCAGTGCTACTTAGTCACTGGCTCAATTCCAGTGGCCAGGGGTAGTCAGTTGAATAATGCCTTGTCCCAAGACATCCAGGTCCTAGACCCTAGAAGTGGGAATCTATTACCTCAAATGACTCATAGCTGGGTGGTGGCATACTTAGTTGATCACATGTTACAATGCACAAGGACCTGGGTTCGAGCTTGCAGGGGGAAAGCTTTGTGAGTGGTGAAGGAGGGCTGCAGGTGTCTCTCTGTCTCTCTCCCTCTCTATTACCCCCTCCCTCTTGATTTCTGGCTGTCTCTATACAATAAATAAATATATTAAATTTTTTTTAATATTTAAAAAGTAAAAAAAGGTTTGAAAAGAAAAAAAAAAGGATTTTGCCGATGTATTTAAATCAAAGGATCCTGAGATGGGGACACTATCTTGGGGTCACCTAAGGTGGAGAAGTCAGGCTTAATAAACAAAACAAACAAACAAAAAACATATTATTTCCCAGCTTCTAGAAACTTCCATTCCCTGTCTGGCCTAACCTCCTTGAGACCAGGTGTCACAGAGGATGTGACTGGGACCCTGAGCATGGCTCCTGTAGTCACCAGACCTCCAGGAGTGAGAGGCATCTCTACCCTTTGGCCATCTGTTCTTTCATTCATTCAACAAATATTCCCTTTTTAAGAACATTACAGCTCCGACTGATGGTGGTTTGGGGATTGAACCTAGGACTTTGCAGCTTCAGGCATGAGAATATCTTTGTATAACCATTATGCCATCTATCCTTTGCTCCAGCAAACATTTTCTGAGGAGGCTTTATATACGGAATTGAGAATGCAGTGGGAACCAGGTGAAGGAAGGCTCCTCCTTCTGTGGGCTGGGTCTGGAGGGTAGGCACAAAATCCAAGGGAAGTGACAAGATGACCTTGACTCATAGCTGCGGGCATCCTGTTAATCCAGTAAGACAAAAAAGATTCCCCAGGAAGGGGGAGCACCAGACACCTCATATTCATCAACTCTCTCTTTTTTGTTTTCCTTCCTTCCTTCCTTCCTTCCTTCCTTCCTTCCTTCCTTCCTTTCTTCCTTTTCACTGTCACCTGGACTTCACCATTCCATAGTGACTTTTCAGATATATACAAAAGACACACACACACACACGGAGAGAGAGAGAGAGAACAGACTATGATACTAGAAACTTTCTTCAGTGCATTGGAGGCTGGGCTGGAATCCATCCTTTGCATGGCAAAGCAGGCACACTACCCAGGTGAGCTAGTCTCTTGGCCTTCATTTCATCTTGAAGATAGATGTTGCCATAGGACCAAGGTAGGTATAACATACCCATATGACAGAGAAGCAAAGGAAGGTGGGCAGTGGGGGGCTGGGAGGGGGCAGACACACGACGTGATAATCAAGTCTCCGAGTTGCCATTCTTCAGATCTTCCAAATAGCAAGTCCAGGCTTAGCTGCGAGCTCTTAGCCTCCTCAAGTCCCCGGAGTCACTGCTCCCCATGAGTCCACACACACACACACACACACACACACACACACACACACACACACACACACACACATTGCTATGCCTCTTGGTATAAAAACAAAGGTCTGGGTATATATGTATTTAGCACATGGAGCCTGTGTAACTTCTGAGTCTCTGTGAGTCTGAGCTCCAAGTCCTCTCCAGAGCCCTGACCCACTAGGGAAAGATAGAAACAGCCTGGGGGTGTGGATCCACCTGCCAACAGCCATGTTCATCGGAGAAGCAATTATCTCCCACCTTCTGCACCCCATAAAGAATTCTGGTCCATACTCCCAGAGGCATAAAGACTAGGGAAGCTTCCAATGGAAGGGATGGGATACAGAACTCTGGTGCTGAGAAATGTATGGAATTGTACCCCTGTTATTTACAGTTTTGTAAATCAATATTAAAACACTAATAACAAACTTGAAAAAAATAGTCTGTTTTCTACTTGGAAATAGGATCTGAATTCCTGAGCCCCAAGTGGGCCAGCTAACTGGTGCCAAAAATGCTGACCTTTGCCCCTGATGGGACCTATCCAGACTAGAGCAGGGAAACTGGCCTTGAAAGCCAGACTCCTTTTCCCTCCCTCCTCTGGATGTGCCTGGCCTCACACCCCTCCCAGGAATCCTCTAGGCTGAGAGGTGACTCAGCCCCTCATGAGCCCAGCCTGATGCAGAGCCCAGGGTGGGGGTGGGGGCAGCAGGAGGGGCGAGGCAGCCCCTCCCCTGCTATCTGAGACTCAGACTCTGCCACCTGCTTCTGCCACCTGCCTTCAGGGACTTCCTTTAGGCCCTGCAGCTCTGCTCCCTTCTGCTGCTCCTGCCTGCCTTCCTGGGGTAAGGGTGGGTGGGGTGCCTGTGGGGGTGGTAGTGTTGCTTTCTCTTATGTTTGTCTGTCCTCTGTCCAGCTCACCTTCCCTGGCTGGGTGTCAGTGCAAGGCTAGTGGTCCAAAGAACCAACCTCCTGCTATGCTGTCTGCATTTGCTGCCAGACCAAAACGGAAAGACCGAGACTCAGAGAGAGCCAGGCTCCCATAGGCAGCTGAGGCCCTGAGACCTTGGACTTTGCTGCACAGAACATAAGCTGAGTGGGGCTGGGGGAGAGGGGCTAGCAGGTGAGTGACAGACTCTTCTGCCTTTTGCCATTACAAAGAGAGGGAGGGTGAGGCCGAGGAAGGAACACTAGTAGGAAGTTGTCCTGAGGCAGGGTCTTACTTAGCACCACTTCTGCTCCTCCTGAGGGTGGGTGAAGGGACTGGCAGGGGTAGAGATTGAGTGAATAACGGAATAAGGGTCTGGAATTCCACTGTCACTGTAAAACCCACTGGCCACACGTGGCAACTGCACATTTGATGTGTGACCAGTATAATCCAGTCACACATTTTGATTTCATTTTAATAAATCTACGTTTAAAAGCCACAGTCCACCCAGAGCCTTCATGTTATCTGGCCCTTACAGCTGTTCTCTGGCCTTGCCGAGTTGCTTGCTTAAATTGAGCTTTGCCACCACACTGAAGGAAGCTTCACTGCTATAGTCTCTGACTATCTCTACCACTCTGTCTCTACGAAAACGAATTGAAGCAAAAACAGTATGAGCCCTAAGTCAGATCGATGGGGTTTACCTTCATGGTGTTTATATACTTTCCTCATATGTGCGAACTACTCTCTGACCCAGACCTCTAGGCCTATTCTCACTCTGACTTTCTACACCTAGTCTCAACTCTCCCCCAGACAATAGTTTTAGTCCACCTGCATGTTAGCTGTCAGGCTCAGGCAAAAATTACTAAAGTCCCCTGGAATATACCTAAAATAGACTTCCTAGCTTCTTCCTACACAAAGACCGCTAATTTCTTACCTTTAGGTTCCCGTTTATTAATTTTTTAAAAATATTTTTAATAATTATTTATTCCTTTTTGTTGCCCTCGCTGTTTTTTTTTTTTATTATTGTGGTTATTATTGTTGTTACTGATGTCTTCGTTGTTAGATAAGACAGAGAGAAATGGAAGACAGAGAGGGGGAGAGAAAGACACCTGCAGATCTGCTTCACCGCCTATGGGGAGCTGGGGCTTGAACCGGGATCCTTCTGCCAGTCCTTGTGCTTTGTGCCACGTGCGCTTAACCCGCAGCGCTACCGCCCGACTCCCGGTTCCCTCATTTCTAACAGATGAAAATTACTTCTCAGAAATGTTAGCCATGATTATCAACCCCAGTTTTGTGGTAAACTTCAACCTTCAGGTCGAGCCCAGCCCAGGACCTGTTAATGAAAGAACCTGCCAGCTAAAAGTGGTTGTACATTTTTCACTGGTAGAAAAAAAAAATAAATCAAAAAGGAGAAGAGTATTTTTGCGACAGTGAAAATGATAATTAAAAAATTCAAATTTCAATGTCTATAAATAAAGTTTTACAGGAACATAGCCATGTTCTTCATTTACATATTCTGGGAGGCAGCTTGGATCTACAGTGGCAGTGTGTGTGGTTGCCATGGAGACCACTTAGCCAGCAAAGACCTAATATTCACTAGCTTTGGACCTACCAGAAGCACTTGTCCCCAAGCTACTGGTGACTTTTCCAGCTTGCTCACTGTGTTTGGCATGGGTCACATTTTTCACTGTCTTTCCAGAGGTTACTGACTGCAAAGACCAAGAGTATTGCATTTTGTTTTTGTTTGTTACTAATAGTAGGTTACAAGGTTGTGAGATTACAATGTATAATTCTGTACTACACCCATTACCAGAATTCTGTTTTCTACTCTCCCACCTCCCAAAGGTTGGTGAGAGCTCTTACAAGTCTGAAAGGAGCTCCAACCGGGATCCTTGTGCACTTCTTTGCACAGCTCCTTGACTTAGTACCACGTGTGCTTAACTGGGTGCACCACCACCAGCCCCCTTTAATCACTTCTTTACGGACTATTGGAGACTAGATTTCCAAAGGAAGTCGTACCAGCCTCTTTCCCTCCCTGAGGGGAAATTCTGTGTCAGGGTTTGTCTTGCAAGCAGCTAGCCTCAGCAATACTCCTGGTGGCAAAAAATAAATAAACTAGCCAACTAGCTAACTAGCTAAAAAACACTTGTCCACACACTGGAAGAGTTCTGCTGGTGACAATAATAATTTTTAAAGGTTTATTTATCTGTTTGCTTGTTTGTTTCCTATACAGAGGCTGAGAGAAAGAATGAGAGACCACAGCACTGAAACTCCCATCAGTGTGATAAGGACTGGACTTGAGCCGGGGCCATGTAGGTGGCAAAGTAGCACACTATCCTGACAAACTATTTTCCACTGGCCCAAGACTTATTTTACCTATTTAATATGAAACAGAGCTTCCTATGAGCGAGAGAGAAGTCAGCACCACTCCAATAAGTGAGAGGATGGAACCAGGAGTCTCAGTTAAGCATCTATCTTTTTCCTCCTCTTCCCACTCCACTTTTGAGTAGAAATTGAGAGAGGAGTGGAAGATAGAGAAGGAAAGAGACAGAGAGACATTTGCAGTACTTTCTTCACTGCTTGTTAAGATGCTTTCCCTCTGCAGATGGGGAGGGAGGGTTCGAACCTGGGTTTCTGTGTATGGTAACCGGTGTGCCCTGCCAGGGGCACCACAGCCTGCCCCTGGACGACTGCTTTTCTAATGATGGAGGGTTCTCTGAGTGACTTCCAGACTCCCAGAGGGATAAAGAACAGAGAAACTTCCAATGGAGGGGATGAGACACAGAACTCTGGTAATGGGGACAGTATGGAATTGTACCTTTCTTTTTTTGTTTTAAACATTTTTAATTTTTTCTATTTATTTATTTTCCCTTTTGTTGCCCTTGTTGTTTTTTATTGTTGTTGTGATTATTGTTGTTATTGATGTCGTTGTTGTTAGATATGACAGAGAGAGGAAGGGAACACAGAAAGGGGGGAGAGAAAGATAGACACCTGCAGACCTGCTTCATCACCTGTGAAGCGACTCCCCTGCAGTTGGGGAGCCTGGGGCTCAAACCGGGATCCTTATGCCGGTCCTTGGGCTTTGCACCATGTGCACTTAACCCGCTGCGCTACCGCCCAACGCCCGGAATTGTACCTTTCTTATCTTATAATCTTGTTAATCATTATGAAATCGCTAATAAAAAAATATAAGGAATGTAACCTGCCTGAGCCAGGTGTTTTCTGTCCCCTTAAGTGGCTGGTGTGTTCCAGTGTGCTTGGCACTTAATAGGTATTCTGTAAATATTCATTGAAATAAGCTGGTTACCATAATTATCCTTTCTTATCTTCCACTAACCACGTCTTCAGCACATACTGAAAACTCAGAGCTTGTGTGCAGCCTGTATTGCTTAAACACCTACTATGTGTTTTCTTCTTCCTCACCGTCTCCTTTTTCCTTCTATGTTCTCATAGTCACAACTCCAGGAGGTCGATTTTTGTGCTAGAAAGAGGATGAGTTCTCATTCAAATCTCGCCACTTGCTTTGTCTAAACTTCAACTCCCATTAGAGAAGAATAGAGCAAGAGCCCAGCCAAGTGCCGGGTATGTAATAAAACTTACAAAGTAACCGCCTTTTACAGCCATCTCAAGACAGCTTGAATCATTTTGTCTACTCCAGCCCTCTGATCCCTGTTTTGACTATGGGACTCAAGAAGTGAAGGAAGACAGAGAAGAAAAGCCAGGGCAGAGTGGATGAGCCTGTCCACCAGTCTCTGAGGCAGGAGCAGCTGCTTCCCTCCTCTCCCACATTGGAGTCAGCCCTAGAGCCCCGCAGGCCACGGGTCACAGGTGGCTTCAGGAAAACAGAAGCTCGGGGCAAATACAAGGACAGCCTGGAGCTCCAGGCCTGCAGGAAGGGCTGGGTTCCCAGGGACTAGAGCTGAATAGGTCCTTTCTCCTTTTGTAACAAACCCTTCTCTTGTTTGTGGGTTTGTTTGTGTCTTTGCTACCCCAGGCATTTTCTGTTCTATTCTTCCTCCCACAGGGCTAAGCCTCAGGCATGGCCTCCAAGAGCCTTAGGCTTCAGAATTTCCAGAATAGTATTCATTTCCTCCAAGCTAGGATCACCTGAGGGTCCGGAAGGAAAGATGTCTTTCATTCTTTGCACATCTGGTTGGGGAGACAGAATTCAGAGGTGGGGGACTGAATTTTAGGAAGTGCTGTGTGTGTGTGTGTGGGGGGGGCTCACATGAGATGGGGACATGCAAGGGAGTCAAATAGGGGGGTGAGAGAGAGCAAGATCTCTAAATTCTCAAGCTAGTCATAGGACAGGACACACATTCTCACTCGACAGATCTTGTCACTACCCAGTGGGTACTCTTTAGAGTCTCAGGCTTGAAAGTCATCTGCACAACCATTATGCTCTCTCCTCACCCCTGCTGATACTCTTAAAATTGTGGACCTTGGAAAATCTCACTAAACTGGTATTTTCTAGAAGCACTTCTTGTTATGCAGTTATTTTAAAGGACCATTCTCTCTCTCCTTCTCTCTCTCTCTCTCTCTCTCTGTGTGTGTGTGTGTTTGTGAAGCTATTGTGAATTTCTTCCTCATCTGTGTCTGTCATTTCCAAAACTCCTTCCCACTTTGTAAAGGTCACAACTTTGAATATCAAACACCCCTTGCTTCTCAACAATGTGGAGAATTTACATTTCTCTATCTGACTCTATCCAAGAATATATAAATAAAATTAAAATAAAAATTATTTTTAAAAAAGAGAAATTTCCTGAGAAACCAGTAGTCAGCCCCTGCAAGCTCTCCCCTACCCGGTAGTCCCTACTCTTTCATTGACCAAGATATTAAGTTTTTTTTGAAACATGAGTCTGTCATCTTCTCAGGTTCTGCCAGCACCTCATTAAGATCTGGTTTTCAGCTATGACAAGCATGAACCTTTGACCTTTTAGGTTAGCCCTCAGGTCAGGAGCTGCAATGACCAGTTCAGTTCCCAGCTCCATAGACAAATCCTCTTAGGATCTCCAGGTCTTGCTTTTTCTCTTGTGTAAAACACAAGAGGCAACATTCCTACCCTACCTTAGAGTGTGAGGTCAGGAGAGAATGACTTCCTACAATGCTAGTACTTAGCTAAGTGTTTAGGTTACAGAAGCCAGCTATCCATTCTTTCTCATAAGAAACAAAGAGACACTACCAGTTTTTTGTTTTGTTTCCTTTTGTTTTTCCATTTCATAGATGAGGCTATTGAAACACAAAGCAGCTGGCAACCTGGCCAAGGGCAACACTCTACTAGGAATGCAAGTTAGTGTCAGAATTTTTCTTACAAATGCACCATGTTCATTAAACCACCGCGCTACAGCAGATCGTGCCTGTGTGTGTTTAGTAACTGTATATCAGTATGAAGTCAAATGTTCTTCTTCTTTTTATTATTGGTTTTAAGCAGAAAAATACCGATTTATAGGACAGTTGTCACATGGATGCAATTCCCTGTCTTCCAATGTGAGCTGTCTGCACACTACTATCACCACCAAGCTCATTAAGCTCTGGGTACCCACCCTTTCTAAACAATCCCTCCTAAACCTCCCACCAAAGTCCTTAGCTTTTTACATCACTAGATCTCACTCTGTCTTGATTTTTTTTGTTGTGCCAGCAGGAGGCGCTGTAGTTAGGGTGTTTAATTTTCCTGTTTGTATATCTTGGTGGGGAAAGATTTTTTTCTTTGTTTAATTTCTTTATTGGGGAATTAATGTTTTACATTGATAGTAATTACAATAGTTTATACATGCATAACATTTCTCAGTTTTCCATATAACAATACAACCCCCACAAGGTCCTCTGAAGGACCTGTATTCTCCCCACATACACACACCAGAGTCTTTTACTTTGGTGCAATTCCAGTTCAGGTTCTACTTGTGTTTTCTCATCTGATCTTGTTTTTCAACTTCTGTCTGAGAGTGAGACCATCCCATATTCATCCTTCTGTTTCTGATTTATTTCACTTAACATGAAATTTTCAAGGTCCATCCAAGATCAGCTGAAAATGGTGAAGTCACCATTTTTTATAGCTGAGTAGTATTCCATTGTGTACCTAGACCACAACTTGCTCAGCCACTCATGCGTTGTTGAAAACCTGGGTTGCTTCCAGGTTTTGGCTGTTACAAATTGTGCTGCTAAGAACATAAGTGTGCACAGATCTTTTTGGATGGGTGTGTTGGGTTCCTTAGGATATATCCCCACTAGAGGAATTGCAGAATCATAGGGTAGGTCCATTTCTAGCCTCCCGAGAGTTTTCCAGACTGTTCTCCACAGAGGTTGGAGGAAGGGGAGATTTTTATCCTGAGGCACCAAGCTGGTTCTGTGACCCTGATGTCAATATGGTGTCTGTCTGCAGCTGTTCCAGCCTCTGTGGGGCAATGGCAATGGAGACTCAAGAAGTCATGGTTGTAAATTGATGAGTTTCCCAGTGACTTTCTTTCTCCTTAACAGTTTTTTGTTGCTAAAGCTCAGACTGGATGTTGTGTGTCTCACCAGCAGATCTGATTTAATGCCTGCCTTTCTGAGCACCAGTTTCTAGTCCTGGGAATCTCTTACTCACCCCCTTTCCATCCACAAGCCAAATGTGTCTGTACCTGTGGCTTAGTTGATTTTTTTTAATAGCTGTTTCTTTAACTGGGACCTGAAGTGGTAAGCCTCAGCTGCTGAAATCCTAGCCTGGCACTGGCTGTCCCCTCCCTGTGTGCAGCCATTTAGTCCTGGGAATCTCCCTCACCCCTTTTATGTTCACAAGCCATACGTCTCTGTACTCACCAGTGGTTTGGAGATTTTTAAAAAGAGATCCTGGTCATATTTTGTTGAATTTTCATGTGATTTCCATTGGTTTTCCTAGTTGATCGGGAAGAGAAAAACACAGCTGCTGATACCCCATAGCCAGGCCTCCAGAAGTCCCCACACACCCTGTGTTTTTCCTTTATTTGTTTGATTCTTAAATTTCACCTATAATTGAGATTTAAGAATCCAATATTCAGCCTTCTCTGTCTGGGCTTATCTCACTGAACATAATTCCTTCAAGTTTCATCCAAGATGTGGCAAAGGACAAGATGTCATCATTTGTTACAGTTTAGTAATATTCCATCATGTAGACATACCACAACCCTCCTCACCACTCATCTGTTGTTGGGTGTCTGGGTTCCTTCCATTTTATGACTATGACAATGCTTCCATATATGATACCCATCCATCACGTGGGATTGCCCACATTCCTTTTGAGAAATAAAATTACAGGTCAGAGTCAACAGCTAAATCACCTAAAGATATAAACACCTAATCTATAATCCCACTTCCCAGCTCTCAGGATCTAAAACACAGCTCCAAGGTGACAGGGGCTGGAATGATTTGAAGAATGAAGTCTCCACTCCTATGTTGTACAACATATGTTAATAGAGGGTTTTTTCCCCTCTCCTTTAGCACAAAAGATGTGAAAGCCACACTTGACCCAATACACCAGTGTTGTTAAAATTCGTAGGCTCTAGCTGGGCAGGTTGGCCTCGGCCGGCTAGCTTCACGGTGGTGAACAGAGACGCGGAGACAACGGCTGGGCAGGGCAGCTGTATTTCTTTATTCAGGAACAACGATTCACAAACTAAGACAAACTAATCACCAAACAGAACTCTGCTGTCTCTTTGCGGCGGCGCAAGCACTCTCTCTTACTCTGGAACTCAGGAACCCTCTCCCTTACTCTCGAACTCAGACACTCTCCCACACTCTCGGACTCTCGAACTCTGGAACTCAGGAACTCTGTCACTGGGGAACTCAGGAACTCTCGGACTCCGGAACCCTCTCCCAGGGTCCCTTGGGGCGGGGCCAAGCAGGCCCGCGAAATTAACAGGACTCATCCAATTCTCTTGGAGGGGGAGGGCTAGAACAAGCCAATGTAAAGCATACAACAATTCCCCCTTTTCTTTTTAACTAAATGACTATAGTATCAAGGGTGTGGGGTGAACAGAAACATATATAACAAAAACCAGCATGTTGCCAAGGGAAGGCCTGAGGGGGCCATATCTGAAAAAAAAAAAACATTTCTTGCCTCTGGGGGGCTACTTGCCTCGATGGGCATTTGCATGGGGGCGGGGAACGGCCTAGGGTCCCAAAGGCAGCTGGCTGCAACTTACTTACTATGAAACAAAACTTGTTATTAGCATATCTACTGCACGATCTAACATTTCTAATAGAGAAGGAATTTGAGACTTTTACATATCAACAACGTCTTTTAACCTTTTGTTACACCCATTCAAGATGGAGACACACCCTAGGTGTGGGCCGGAGAGGAAACCTCAGGCATGAGAATAATTAGCATAGCCATTGTGCGATCTACCATTTCTAATAGAGAAGGTAGTGTTTTACATATCAACAAGTCTATTTAACCTTTTGTTTAGACCAACTTAGTTGAAATATATTGATTGTTAACTAATTTTTACCTCAGACTTTAAATGTAAGTTAATTTTTATCTTTATGAGAATTACGTTGAAAACCTTTTTCATTTATCTTTGACTAGTAAGAATTTAGCCTTAAAGCTACTGTTTACCAAACTTTAAACATACACATAAACATAGTCATTAATACACGAGGAGAGAAACCTTTGTTACGAAGACATGTCATTTTAAACACGAATTTAAATCTATATTGTCTTAGTTGTTGGGGGGGGGTTCACCATCCGGAGGTGGCTTCCCGCGCAGCTCCACTTCTAGGAATTGCAGGTTGCGATCTCTGCACAAATCTCTGCGTACTCCAGCTTGTCTGTCTTCAGACCGGACCGGCGGCTGGAGATCTCGTGTGCCCAGTTTTGGCAGGGAGCCCGGGGGTCCGGGAGGCCCGGGATGGTTCCAGAATTCATAGAAAGAGGGCAGGCAGGCCATCTTTGTAGAAGGCGTGAGCCTAGGTGCCCAGGGGTGGCGGCCATGATAGAACGCCGCGGCCCTGCCCCATGGCCCTGCCATGTCTGCTGCCCTGTTCGCAGTGGCCGAGCAGCGTGGAGGGATCACGCGTCCAGTGCCCTGCGCCACGCGGTGGAGAGCCGGCTCCTGTGGGCTGGCCTCAGGCTCCAGCATGTTGGCATCGGGCTCCAGCATGTTGGCCTCAGGCTCCAGCATGTTGGCATCGGGCTCCAGCATGTTGGCATCGGGCTCTAGCGTGCTGGCATCGGGCTCTTGCATGGTGGCGACAGCCTCCTGCGGGCTGCGGGGTTGCTGGCGCGGTGTGCGGGGTTGTCTGGGCGCAGCCGGCTGGCTGGCTGTTTAACCAGGTGGAAACGGCAGCTCCGCGCCTCGCCTCCCGCCCGCTGGCTCTTCCCGCTGGCTGTTCTGAGTTCGCCCGAGCGAGTGGAAACCACAGAGTGGTCCAGAGATAAATGTTCCAGAAACAGCAAAACAGTCTCGTGAAGAAAGAGCAGAGGCCTTTGGAGATCTCTTCACAAGCAGAAGAGAAGGCCATCGTGCATAGGTAGCCAAATTGTCTTTACTTATCTGAGAGATGCGCAGGTCAGGTCCACGTGGGCGCCATTTGTTGTTAAAATTCGTAGGCTCTAGCTGGGCAGGTTGGCCTCGGCCAGCTAGCTTCACGGTGGTGAACAGAGACGTGGAGACAACGGCTGGGCAGGGCAGCTGTATTTCTCTATGAAGTACATGTGCTATAGGTCCTAACCTTAGCCTTCCCAAGAATAAAATGGTGGGAAAGATAAGTTGCCTCTCTCTGTTCACTGATGGTTTGTGTGAGCCTGAGAGAGTGTCAGCTTCCAGCTGGGAAGTGAAGAAATTGAGTCCTGACCCTACCTTACTAGGGAAATGTCAGGGACAGAACAGATCTGTCTGAGAGTATGGATCAACCAGGCTATAGTCCATGTCTCAACAGGAAGTACTTCTAGGAGTGTGAAAAAGAATTTTGGGTCCATACTCAGAGGGGGAAATATTGAGGTCAGAAATGACAGGAAGTACTTGGGGGAACACAGACACTGCTGCACCACACCAGAACACATGCTCCCCAGACACACCTGGGTGCTTGGGGAAAGGAAATGACTGCACAGGAAATGGGAGTGGTAACAGGTGGGGGTGTGGCTTAGAAATGAGGTGAAGGCTGGGCTTGGATGTTTATGAGCTACATTTGTGGGTATGGCTTAGGCTCTCTTTGCCTAGGTGAGCCTGCTATCATGTGACATGAGGGCTTTCAGGCTCTCTCTCTCTTTCCCATTATCTCTCTCTCTCTCTGTCTCTTTCTCTCTCTCTCTCTCTCTCTCCTCTGGCCCATGTGTACACCAACATAGGAGTGCTCCCCATTTTTCTGAATAAAGTTTAAGATTCCTGAAAGTCATGCTTTCTCCTCAGTTCTTTCTTTGGATTATGTGTGACTGAAACTTTAAACATGTGAGGAACAAACTTGGCCCATATCCCTCCCCCCCAATACAGCTGCAAGCACGTTGTTTTACTGTCAAGTGCAGACTCAGTAGGATCCCATCTTGTGGATTCCATCAGGGATGAGCTGGCAGGTGGGGGTTGGAGAGTATGAGTTTTGGAAGACTGTAGGGTAGGCTACATAGGCTGAACCCTATCCTTCTGAGCTCTGACCTCAGGAACAGCCATGTTTCCTGCAAGTGATTCTTTTTTGGGGGGTGAAGGTGGAATCTTAACCTTCCTTGAGCAACTTTAAGAATAAAAAAGCAATAGTGGCCCAATAATGCCAATAATGGTCAAATATGCACTGCTGGGACCACTGTAAACACTATACATCCAGTTAAAAGCATACAGTACTAAGTGCAAGGACCCACACAAGGATCTGGGTCCAAGCCCTCACTCCCCACTTGCCAGGAGGACACTTCACAGTGAAGCAGGTCTGCTGGTGTCTATCTTTCTGTCTCCTTCTTTATCTCCCCTCCTCTCTCTCATTTTCTCTCTGTCCTATCTAGTAAAAAGGGGGGAAAAAAGCCACCAGGAGCAATGGATTTGTAGGGCAGGCACTGATGCCCAGCAATAAATCTGGAGGCAACAAACAATAGATATGCTGATTCATGATCACTACTATTCTTTTTCTTCATAATGAAGCACAGTGTCGCAGAGAGATGAGATAATTTGCTAGGGGTCACACAGCTGGATTTGAACCTGGGTCTTTGAGTTTGTTTTCCTAGCAGTGTGTTCTTACCCTGTTGCCTACTAGGCTCCAAGCCAGCCAGTCTTTAAGCAGTTTTCCCACCACAAAAAGATGAACCTCTCATGGTACTGAGGGAGAACAATCTTGATTGAGTATTGTTTTTGCCCCCCTGAAATTTCACAACTTTATATTGGCCCAGAGAGAAGTAATATACCATCCGCTGTTCTTGCTGAACTAAAAAACTTCGGGGGTGGGGGTGGGAAGAACAGACACAGCTTCACTCTCTTCATCTTGTAGTTGATGGAATGGAGCCAGGAGAGTTGAGCATGTGGCCCGGGTTCCCACAGCTGGTGAGCTGGGAGCCCACTCTCCCAGACAAGTGGAGAACACACTTGCTCAGAAAGGCCATCTGTGTGTCAGTGTTCAGTGGGCCTTGGAGAGAAGGAAAGTTTCACTTGTACTCTGGGCTCCCTGAGTTTGAGACTAGGCCATTATTAGGATATTTAGAGGCTTGGGTGGTGACACACTTGATTGAGCACATATTACAGTGAGGAAGGACCCAAGTTTAAGCCCCCGGTCCCCACCTGCAGAGGGAAAGCTTCACAAGTGGTGAAGCAGGGCTGTTGGTGTCTCTGTCTCTCTCTTTCTCAATCACCTCCTTCCTCTCAATTTCCAGCTATTTCTATTCAATGAATAAATAAAGATAAAAAATGTAAAAAGAATTTTAAGGAGAAAATTTAAATAGCTTAGTAATATAAGAATTTCAAAATAAACTGGAAACCATTCTGGAAAAAAACCTCCAATGAAGGATGCTCGTCTTCCTCTGAAAAAAAACTTACAGTTCAAGGGCACAACTTTATCTCTGGAAGGATGGAGAGATCAAGAACTGAGTCCCTAGTTTGAGCAGAAATAGAGGGACCCAGTACTTTCTGTTTGTATCTGTTTCTATCCCTTTTAGAATTGAAAAGGGATGAAGGCAAAAACTCATGGCACTTGGCTTTCTTACCGAGCAGGCAGCGCAAGTCTTCCTAGCAGGAGTAATGTGATTTCCTTCATAAATCCACACTGATGAAAAAACCTAGACGGAGCTCAGTGTTTACACAAGGTTCAGGTGTTGTCCATCTCATTCTCATGAAACTAGACTTAGTTATGGAATGGAGGGGGGGAAGAAAATATATGCTCTATTTTTTACCTTATTATCTCTGTCTGAATGCTTGCATGAACACTTATAATAGAAAAAAGAGCAAAGTAAAGGAAAGACTAATTTTGCCAGTAAATGAATGCACCCTGTAGTGAAGAATTGGTTGGGTTAAGGGAGTTGGCATAATGGTTTTGCAAAAGAACTTTCAACTTGTTTGGTGCCTAAGGCACCAAAAGTCCCAGGTTCAAGCCTGAGCACCACCACATAAAAGAGCTGAAAAGTGCTCTGTTAAAAAAAAAAAAAAAGGTGGGGGTAGATAGCATAATGGTTATGCAAACAGACTCTCATGCCTGAGGCTCCAAAGTCCCAGGTTCAATCCCCTGCACCACCATAAGCCAGAGCTGAACAGTGCTCTGTTAAAAAAAAAAAAAAAAAAAACAGGCTGGTTCTCAAGCCTACTCATTGGTTCATGTCCATAAAGATCAGAAAGTTCAAGAAGTGCCAGAGTTCATCTTCTAGTTCTCATCCTAGTAGTCTGGTTATGCAATATAATAATCTCTTTCCAATCTAGGATTCTAGAGTAACCCACGAGTTGTTTTGTTCTCTCCCTACCCCCTCTTCTTTCCTGAAAACAACTTTAGAGACTGCATAGACCATTCACAATCACATACTCCTAGACTCCTGTCCTGGCTCTGTTCCTGGGAAAGGAGGAAATGTCAATGAATTTGTGTCACTTCTTTGCATCTTGGACTTCTCTTTACAAAGGCTGTCAACCTCTCTATCCACTTCTGTTATCTTGGGGGTGAGAAGAGATAATGTGAAAAGCAAGTTACAGTTTTGACTCATGCATGTGCTAACAAAATTTAGGTCTTTTCCTCTCTTAGAAAAATAAAAAATTCCCAGTTGGATTTTTTTTTTTTTACTGTATAAGTAATGCATTATCATTGTATTAGATAAAAACAGAAGTTTCAAAATAACTAAATAAATAAGCATTCCAAAACAAAACAAAACTGCAGTAGTCTTATTGTGGCAAGAATCACTAGCTACCTACCCAGTATTTGTTCTCTCTTAATAATAAATTCTCAAGTTGCCAATATGATCCATGAGCAAGGCAGCTGTAGCAAACACATAACAAACTACATTTCCCAGCCTTCTTTGCTGTTAGACATGATTGGTGGAACTCCTGGTGTAGTTCCTAAAGGTAAGCACAGACAGCTCCTCACAAGTACCTGAGAGGTGTGACCTCTAGGGAACAGTCTCCACCTCAGCTCAAAAGTAGACTTGAGGTGACAGACCATTATTCAAGGATGGTCAAGCAAGATGATGAAGTCTGAGTTGGTGACTAGCTAGCTAACACCACACCAATTCTGGGCCACATCTTCCTGAGCTTCCTCTTAGGAGCAAAAAAAAAAAAAAAAAACCTCAACCACCTCCTGTTTACATACCTTTTAAATATTTTTCTTTGCATTCTGTTGTAATTTTTTAACTGATATTCTCCCATTCTAATTTCATATCCTCCCATTCTAATTCTATCATCTAATCCACATCCTTCTATATAAGTTTCTTTTTATATTCATAGCAAAGGTTTACTTATCTATCCACGCATATAAAATGGTCCTGCCCTGTATGCCATGCCTGATTAATGCTTTTCTCTCTCTCTCTTTCTCTCTCATTCCCAGAGTATATAAATCTGTAGTGTAAACTTTCAAATATTATGTTATTAAGCTATAGTGTCAGGAGTCAGGTGGTAGCACAGCAGGTTAAACTCAGGTGGCGCAAAGCACAAGGACCGGCGTAAGGATCCTGGTTCGAACCCAGGCTCCCCACTTGCAGGGGAGTTGCTTCACAGGTGGTGAAGCAGGTCTGCAGGTGTCTATCTTTCTCTCCTCCTCTCTGTCTTCCCCTTCCTCTCTCCATTTCTCTCTGTCCTATCCAACAACGACAACAACAATAATAACTACAACAATAAACAACAAGGGCAACAAAAGGGAATAAATAAATAAAATAAATATAAAAAGACAAAAAAAAAAGGATCCCAGTTAGAGCCTCTGGATTCCCCACCTGTAGGGGAGTCACTTCACAGGCAGTGAACTAGGTCTGCAGGTGTCTGTCTTTCTCTCCCCCTCTCTGTCTTCCCCTCCTTTTGCCAGGCTAGCTTTGCTGGAGAGAGAGAGACAAGGAACTCATGGCGTCGTGGTAGTACAATTCCTTATTGATGCAGACACCCTAGAGTTGGGTATGAGCACAGAGAGTTTAGGCCACGTGGAGGTAGCAAATGGCCGCCTCCCGCTATGTACAGCAGCCCTTCTCCAGGTCTTCTCCAGGTTGGGACACAGAAGAGAAAGAGAGAAAGAGAGCAGAAACAGAAGTGACTGTTATAGGGGAATTCTGGAAGTGGCCAGTCAGGACGGAATTGGCTAGGAAAGGGGATGGAGAAAACAAGGCACTCTGGGAAGGTAGACAGCTTCCATAGCAACGGTCGCTATAGGTTTTTAGCTCACGGGAATGGGCGATACCCTGAGGGGGTAATGTGGTGGTGGAGGAGTCATTTTTAAAACAAGGCAGAAGATTTATATGTAAATAATAATAATCACATGAAAATGTGGTGGTTTGTGGGTCCTGCCTAACTCAACCACATCTGTACAATATCCCAACATCTTCTCTCCATTCCTCTCCGTCCTATCAAACAACAACGACATCAATAACAACAGCAATGGGATTCCAAGGGTAGCACAGTGGGTTAAGTGCACATGGCACTAAGCGCAAGGGCCAGCTTAAGAATCCGGTTGGAGCCCTGGCTCCCCACTTGCAGGGGAGTTGCTTCACAGGTGGTGAAGCAGGTCTGCCAGTGTCTGTCTTTCTCTCCCCCTCTCTGTCTTCCCCTCCTCTCTCCATTTCTCTCTGTCCTACCCAACAACAAAGACATCAATAACAGCAATAATAACTACACCAACAATAAAAAAGCGCAACAAAAGGGAAAATAAAAATAACAATAACTACAACAATAAAACAACATGGTCAACAAAAGGGGATACATAAATAAATAAATAAATAAATAAATAAATAAATAAATAAATAAAAGATTTTAAAAATCTACAATGTGGTTATAATTTATTTAGCAATTATCCTATTAATAAACGGAGGAGGTTTTGAGTTGCTGTTTTTCTATTGATATTAAGCCTTGCTGCTGTAGACCTTTTAGGAATGCCATCACCATTACATTTTTATGTTTTGGAAAATACATAGAATGACTGTTACTGTTCTTTGTAAGGAGACACAAACTTCTTCCTTTTATGGATGAGCTAAGAGAGGTTGTGAATGGTCACGTGCCAGGCGAAACAGAGACAATGGCAGAAATGCCTCCAGAAGTTGCCTAGTAATAAGCCACACTATGTAGTGTTTGGTAGCAGTAACTATTTGTGAAATATCCAAATTCTCTTCTCTTTCTCTCTTTTATCTTTCTCTCTCTTTTTTTTTTTTCATTTACCATTGCTAGGGAGTTCACTCCACCCAGAGTGAGCTCTTTCAGAAAGAGAGAGCCTCCATCAGTGTGCCGAGGCCCAGACTTGAACCTGGGTCACACACGTGATCTCTCATTATGGTCTAGCCCACCACATGCTCTTAAAGCAACAGAGCTCTACCGGTCTTTGCTTGAATATATTTAGCAGTAGAGAGCAGCCAACCTTTCTTTACATCTTTGGGAAACACTGAGTGTATTTTCTTATATATTTTTGTGCAGTATGATTTCATGACATCTTCTTTTTTAAATTATTTTATTAGTGACTTAATAATGATTTGCAAAACTTATAACAAGGCTATAACTCCACATCATTCCCACTATCAAAGTTTTGTGTCTCTGTTCCCTCTATTGGAAGCTACAATTATTCTCCCAAGGTTACAGACAAGTGTTGACTACTATTTCTATAACTATCTGTATATAATTTTCTATGTTTGTCCAATTTTTCCGCTTGGTCCTGCTTTCTCTTCATTTCTAAGTCACTCCTATATCTATTATTACTTTCAAATGTTCTTCCCTTTTTCTTCTTTTTTTTTCCTCAGGGCCCTGACTGAATTGGGTGGGGTTCAGGATCCCTTGGTTATCTTCTCCTAACATTTCTCGCCATCTGAGAGTATGGACCAAAATTCTTTTGGGGATGCAGAAGGTAAGAGTTCTGGTTTCTGTAATTACTTCTTCACTGGACAAAGGTGTTGGCAGGTCAATTCATACCCCCAGCCTGTTTTAATCTTTTCATAGTGGGGTAGGGTTATGATTCTTAAAGGCTATCCTCAAAGGACAGGTGGGACTTAGAAAGACAGGTATAAGAAATATAGGCAGCAACTTAGAGATAGTTCACCTGGTAGAGAGTGAACCTTACACACACAAGGCCTTGGGTTTTGGCTCTCTTACCACATGGACATAAAATAAAAAGAGTACCCAGATTGCTTAATTAATGGTAGGGAGTGCTGTGGTGTCTCTCCCTCTCTCTATTCTCATATCTCTCTCTCTCTCTCTCTCTCTCTCTCTCTCTTTCCTGGAATCTCCCTAACATGAACTCTTAAAAACTGGACCTGGAGAGGCAGCATGGAGGTATCACGCACAAGTGTAAAGCCCTGGTAGGTTCACTCCTCAGCACTACCAAAAAGGAAACATTCAGACTGGGCAGATAGCTTAATGGCTATACAAAATACCTATTATGCTTGAGACCCTAAATTTCAAGGTTCAATCCTCAGCACCACCAGAAGTCAGAACTGAGTTATGCATGTACAAACTATTGTATTTACTGTTGAATGTAAAAAATTAATTAAAAAAAAAAAAAGAACTGAGCAGTGGTCTGGTAACAAAACAAACTAGTCAAAGACATTCAAGACATTCACTATCTGATCAAGGCTCTAAGACGCTGGAGTTTTTCATGTTGGTAGCATGTACTATCGTTCATCTAGTAATGAACGTTGTTCTCAGGCTACAAAGACGGAGAGGTAGTGTCCATGACCTGTGGGTTAGTCACACTCCAGGGCTGGGGTGTAATCTCAGATCAGGATGGTTTGTTGTTGGGCAAACTCAGTTTGGGGCAACAGGAACCTCCCACAGTGATGGGCACAGGGTCAAAGCCTGGAATGTTTGGACTAAAAGAAATCATGTGGGTGGGGCTGAGGACTCATCTGGGAAAAGAAACTGGCAGCCTGTCAGTGGAAGAAATTGCTTTCTCTAAATATTGATTCGTATTTATTTTTTTCTGGAAAAGTTTGCCAGTAGCCACATTCCCATGAGACTCTTTCTTTCTTCCATCCCCTCCTTCCTCCCTTCCTTCCTTCCTCCCTTCCTTCCTCCCTTCCTTCCTCCCTACCTTCCTTCCTTCCTTCCTTCCTTCCTTCCTTCCTTCCATTCTTCCTTCCATTTCTCCCTTTCTTCCTTCCTTTCTTTCTTTCTTTCTTTCTTTCTTTCTTTCTTTCTTTCTTTCTTTCTTTCTTTGTTTTTCTTCCTTTCTCTCGTTCTTTCTCTTTCCCTTCCTTCTTTGCTCTATTCCCACTTCCTTGATGTCTTTAGTAGAGATACTATATATTGATTGATTGATTAGACTTTTATTTTTTTAAAGACAATTTAGGTTCATAAAGACACTGAGCAGAAATGACAGTCGCTTCACATGCTTTTTCTCACCGCCACCACAAACACAAACTTCCACAGCAGTGATATCTAGCACCTGTGTGACACTTTTATTACAACAGATTAATCTACACAAACACATTATGATCATCCAAATAGTGAACATTAGAGTTCACTCTTGGTAAGCGTTCAATTTTTAATTCTTTTGACAGTGGCATAATGCATGAATCCATCATTATAGTGTAATTTCTGTGCCTAAAAATCCCATGTTCCACCTATTCATCCTTCTTCCTCTATAAGTCCTGGCAACCACTGATCGTTTTATGATCTCTTAGCTGTTGTATTTTCCAAAATGTCATGTAGTTGGTGTCCTGTGTTATATAACTATTTCAAATGGGTTTCTTTCATGCAGCAACATGAAGTTAACCTGCCTCCCTCCACTGAAGGCCACTTCAGTGCTGTGGTCTCATTCCTATAGTTTCTCTGCCATTATGCCTCTATCTAAAGAAATATTTTTATTTATTTTATTTTATTTTTAATTATCTTTGTTTATTGGATAGAGGCAACCAGAAACCAAGAGAGTAAGGGAAGAAAGAGAGCTAGAGATAGAGACATCTGCAGCATCGCTTCACCACTGACAAAGATTTCCCCCGGCAAGTGGGGACCAGGGGCTCAAACCCAGGCCTTTGTGCGCTGCAACATGTGCGCTCAAGCAGGTGCGCCACCATCTGGCCCCCCCTAAAAAAGATTATTGAAGCATTTCTTCCCTGTGTTTTTATTTTAGCACTGAATGCTGACCCGAATGCACCATAGTTTATTTAACAATCGACTTACTGAAGGTCAACTTGGCTGAATTCTGGCACTTATGACTAAAACTGCTATAAATATCTGTGTTTGGTGTAGATACATGTTTTCAACTCTTGGAGTAAATCTCAAGAACTTAACTGCTGGATTCTATGGTAATAATAATATATCTAGCATAGATATGATAGAGATAGAGGAGTCTAGAGAGATCGAGGTAAGGGGGAAGCAGAGAGGCGGCGACAGCTATAGCACCTGGAGCAGAGAAACTGGCTTCACAGCTCCTGGAGTTTCTCCCTGCAGGTAGGAACTGAGGGCTGAAAGCCAGGTCCTTGCACATGGTGACAAATGTGCTTTACCAGAGAAACAACCACCAAGCCCCAGTATATTTAGTTTCATTTAAAAAAAAATCAAACTGCCTTCAAAAAAGGCCTTATTTTTGTACCTGTATCAGTCATGAATGAGAGTTCCTCTTGTCAAAGACTATTTAAAGAAATAAAACAAACAAACAAATAACAAAACAAAACCACCACCACAAACCCAGAGTGAAAGAACATAATCTTGGACGTTTTTTCCAGTGTTAACATTCCAAGAAGATCAGTTTGACCTGTTAATCACCAAGGCAGATCACCGCAGTGAATGTCATAAAATAATAGCTGATTTGGAAGCATAATAAAGATAAGAAAAGGAGAGATAGGAGCAGGACGCCCTACCTAATACCTAAAGCCAAAGGAAAGGTCTGTGTGGAAATCCTCTTGGTCACTGTGGAATACAGAGAACTGAAACATGAGCTTGGAAGAGACGAAAAATAAAGTCACCCCATGTCTAAGACCTCCACAGAGCTATGGTGGTTCCCATTGGGTGGGGTAGAGGGAACTTGGAAGTGGGAGTGGTGTAGAGATACACACCACACTTTTATTATTTTATTATCTTGGACTGTTTTTTAGCTTTTAAAGTAATTTATTTATTTATCAATTAATTACTAGATAGAGACAGAGAGAAATTGAGGAGGTGGGAGAAAAAGAAAGAGGGGGGCAGGTGGTAACACACCAGGTTAAAAGCACATAGTACTGAATGACCCCAGTTTGAGCCCCTGGCTCCCCACCTGCAGGGAGGTTGTTTCACAAACGGTGAAGCAGATGTCTATCTTTCTCTTTCCCTCTCTATCTTCCCCACCCCTCTCAATTCCTCTCTATCCTATACAAAAAAAAAAAAATGTTTGAATGGTCTCAGGAGCAGAGGATTTGTAGTATCTGCATAGAGCCCAAACAATAACCCTGGAGGGAGGGAGGAAGGGAGGAAGAGAGAGAGAGAGAGAGAGAGACAGAGAGAGAGAGAGAGAGAGAAGGAAAGAGACAGAGATACATCTGCAGCCTACTGCTTCATCACTCATGACGCTTTCCCCCTGCAGTCAGGATCCAGGGGCTTGAGCCCGGGCCCTTGCTCACTGTAATGTGTGCACTTAACCAGGTGCACCACTGCCTGGCCCTTATTTTATTATCTTGTTTGTTTTGTTTTGTTTCTGTCATTTGCACTACTCAACTCTGCTTTATGGTGCTGCCAGGTATTGAGTTGGAAACCTTTGGTGCCTCAGGCATGTGTTGGGCATTACACCAGCTCCCCCTTACTCCATGCTGCATTGCTTGATGCTGTGGTCTATTTACATAATCATGGTTTTGCCTGAGACCCACTCTGCCTGCAAGGTATTGGTTTAATCCCCACTGGTTAGAATCTTAGCAAAAGTTGCTATGGATGCTTGCTACCTTCCCGCTCTATTTTTTTTTTCTCTCCACCCTCTCTCCTAGCTATTTCCTTCTCCGACCTGCCACTTCCATTTCATAAGCTATAAAGGCACTTTCTCTGATCAATAAAGGCATTGCATTGTGTTCCCGCTCAGCCACGAGTTTCTGGTTCCTCTCCTGAGTCGCTGAGTAAGCAGCAGCATAGGTTGACTCCAGTCAAGTCCTCTCCCTGCGGCATGAACTTTTTTTTGTTAATAACCATTATGTTAAACTGCAGATCCTATTTTATAATCTTGTAAATCATTATTAAATCATACACACACACACACACACACACACACAGAGACACACACACACAAGACCTAGGCATATATAGATCTCATCTCATATTTTCTCTTCCTTGTAGGAAAAGTACAGAATGGAGAACGGAATCTGAAGAGAGTACATGGCCTCTGTGAGGCTGTGAGGTGTCCAGTCCTTTGGTAGAGGACCGTGTCTGCAGACTTCACACTCTGCCTGTTTTTCCCTTGGTGGGACGTGAGCACATACACTGAGAACTATCCTGGCATTTGCCGCGTGGATGAAGATGCATATGAGCTTTCAGCAGGTGAAATCCTTAGACAGCGGATCAGAAGCACATAGCGTGGTGCAGAGCCTCAGACACTCGTCCTGTATTCAAATCCAGTGGTGCAGAGACATCTCCACGAAGTTACCAAGTCAGTGAGTTGGGTCACAGGTTGGTTTTTCCTCTGATATTTGACTAACTTCAGCAGCTGACACCAGAGTGGTGCCAATGTACTCCATGTGGGGCACCCCCTGAAGCCTCTCTCTGGTTCTGCCTCTTCCCTCCCTGTGTAATGTGAGCAAGGAGGTTGAACTCTCTAGAGAATCAGTGGTCTCAAGTGCAGAGTGGGGCTTCTAAGGCTCTCTTTATCTGCAGGGAGAATTCTTTTTATATATATATTTTTATTATCTTTATTTTATTTATTGAGTAGAGACAGCCAGAAATCTAGAGGGAAGGGGGTGATAGAGAAGGAAATACAGAGAGACACCTGCAGCATTGCTTCACCACTTGCAAAGCTTTCATCTTGCAGGTGGGGACTGGGGGTTCGAACCCAGGTCCTTGCGCATTGTCACATGTGCACTCAAACAAGTGTGCCACCACCGGTCCCCCAGGGAGAATTCTCTTTTTTTGTCCTTTCCTTCCCTTTCCTTTCCTTCCCTTCCCTTCCCTTCCCTTCCCTTCCCTTCCCTTCCCTTCCCTTCCCTTCCCTTCCCTTCCCTTTCCTTTCCTTTCCTTTCCTTTCCTTTCCTTTCCTTTCCTTTCCTTTTTTTACTTAGTAATTACAATGTAAGAACACATTTGAAGGTAGTGAGAATGCCCATCTGAGGGACCAAAAAAGGAGACTTGGATTTTTCCCCCGCATATTTTATTTATTGGGACCTGGTGGTAGTGCAGCTGATTGAGCACATGTGCTACACTGCGCAAGGACCTGGGTTGGAGCACCCTGTCCCCACCTGCAGGGGCGAAGCTTTGTAAGTAGTGAAGCAGGGCTGCAGGTGTCTTTCAGTATCTCTCCCTTTCTATCACCCCTTTCCTTCTCAATTTCTGGCTGTCTTTAGCCAATAAATAAATAAATTAATTAATTTAATTAAATTTAAAGATATTTTATTTATTTATTCATGAGAAATGATAGGAGGAAAGAGAGGAAGAACGAGACGTCACACTGGTTCATGTGCTGCTGGGGACCTCATACTTGAGAGTACAATGCTTTATCCACTGTACCACTTCCAAGACCACAGGTTTTTGTTTGTTTGTTTGCTTCAGGGCAGGAAGAGAATACTGATGACTGGAATTCTCTTGTTCTTTTTTCAATTTGTAATTTTTCATCTTTATATGCTTTTTTCTTTATTACTGGATGATAGAGACAGAGATAAATTGAGAGAGGAGAATGAGATAAAAAGGGAAAGAGACAGAGAGACACCTGCAGCCCTGCTTCCCCACTCACGTAGCTTCCCCTCTGTAGGTGAGAACCAGGGGCTTGATCCTTTGTACCTGTGCACTGTAATGTGAGTGCTTAACCAGGTGTGACACCATCTGGCCTCTTTGACATCAGAGTTATTGCTGGGGTTTATTCTTTGCATGACAAGTTCACCACTCCCTGTGACCATTTCTTTCTCTTTTACATCCTTCCCCACCCCCCTTCCTTTTATTCTTAGAGAGACAGAGAGAAGCTACAGGGTTGGGGTGAAAAAAAGAAGCCTACAGCCTGCATTAGCTCTGCAGGTGACAATGGGGAGGCTTGAACCTGGGTCCTCACACCTGGTAACTTGTGCTCGAGACCAGGTGTGTTATTGCCCAGACACCTGGACTTCCCTTATTCTGTGCCAGCTCAGATCAGCCTTAATCTTTGCCTTAAACAGTTTTAGTCTCATTTTATTTTATTTTACTTTTAAAAATATTTTTATTTATTTATTATTGGATAGGGACAGAAAGAAATTGAGAAGGGGAGATCAAAAGAGAGATAAAGAGAAAGAGAGTGGGAGGGAAAGAGAGAGAGAGAGAGACCTATAGCCTTGCTTCAACATTCTTGAAACTTTCCTCCTGTAGGTGGGGACCAGGAACTTGAACCTGGGTCCTTGCATACTGTAATGTGTGTGCTTAACTAGGTGCACCACTGCCTGGACGCTTCTTGGTCTCATTTTAGAGAAGAATCCTAAGATCATAGATCTGTCTGATCAGATGCTAATAGTGGTTATCAGCCTGATTCCTACTTTAGTGAGACAGAAGGGTTCAAGTTTCTTAGATCTCTGCCCACCAGCCCAAGTGGGTTGATCAAGGTCTGCCTTGGTAAACCAGCTAATTTCTCTGCAATGACAGGGCCACCCACTAGGACAACAATCCAATTCCTTTGACTGAGATGCTTGTGCTACCATCAAAACCATTTCTGGAAGGGACCGGGTGGTGGTGTACCTGATTAAGTACACACATTTCCATGAGCAAGGACCCAGGTTTGAGCCCCAGATCCCCACCTACAGGCAGAATGCTTCACAACCAATAAAGCAGGTTTGGAGTTGTCTTTCTCTCTCCTTCTCTATCTACCCTGTTATTCCTATCAAGAATAAAAGAAAGAAAAAAAAGTTTCCTGAATCTTTAGATGGTACAAACAACCAATCAGGAAGAATTATTACTCATAGTCTCCTGATAACTAATCTTGACTGAATGACTACTCACTGTTAAGTGTTTTGATTATATTATTGATCTCATTATTCCTTGAAGCATATTTATAAATTCAGTGGCATTTTATAAGTTCATTTCTGATGAAGCGTATGTATGTGTAGTTGAAAATGGAGAGCATGTTTGTGTAAGATATGATTTCTCTGGATTTTTTGCAGTATGGGTGTTCATATGGTTTGAGGTTCCTCTCCCACCACCCCCCGTCTGAGTTTTTTTCATTTACTCGAAGATGACATAGGTCAGAAGAACACAGAGACTGTATTAATTGATCAACTTGACAGTGATAACAGACAGTCGTAAGAGAAAAAGGGACTTGAGACTTCCAGAGGAGGGGATACGGAGCAGCAGGAGCTGTGTTTCTCTCCTCTCCTCTCCCTGGTCAACTAGGAATACCAAAGGAGACCACCTGGGACCACAACAAGGCAGTACTACAATGACTTCAGGAACCCACCAAATCACCAGTGAGTGCAAACACGTGTGGCTCATGGATAAAGAGGAGACTAGGGAGAGAATAAGTGACTGATTAAGTGTCTGGCAGTTTACCAGTTGAGACACCACCTCCAGTCTGTTTCACCAACAAAAAGATGGTTGAAGGGAAGAGAGGACTCCCCTAAGACTCACCAAATGCAACTGTGAGTTTCCATTGCTACTGCCCTCAGAATATGGAGCAGCGGCAGGGAGACCCTGTGCTGACACCAGGGGACAGAGAACTAACTAACTAGGAAACTCAGGAGAAGATCTATACCTTGGTGGCCTAGCAGTGGGGCTGTGAGAGTCTTTTTGCATAACCAGTAGGTTATTTCTGCCCCACCCTGCTTTATCTCTTGGTCAGGAGTCAGTGATTAAGCTAAGAAGCCTACTTATAGTTTAAAAGCCTTCGGGCTCCCATAGCCTACAGGGAAGAAAAAGAACAAAAGAGGATTTTAAGCCACTGTGCTCCAACTCAGGGATTAAAATAATATTAAAATACTGTCTATTTCCACAACTGTGAACCCTCTACTTACCTCACCTAGATACAAGTCAATCCAGGCAAGAGTGATCAGTAATTTAAAAGTACTGAGAAAGGGACCTCATAACATACTATATAGAATGGTTAAACCAACAAGAAGAAATATTGAAGAAATGAACCAGAACAAGAGTCCAGCTAAAAGCCTCCCAAGGTTGAAGCACAAAATAATGAGGTCAACATCCAAACACTAGTAAAGGAAATAATCACAGGAGTGAGTAAAGAGTTTGAAAGAATTGTCATCAGAAATGCAGAAACAACAAATGAGACTCTGGAAGAAAACACTAATTATCATCTAAGTTCATTTCCCATGTCTACGCTCAACCAGACCTGCCAATATACGCGGATATCTTCGTCCACCCTGTCCAACGCTTGATGTCTCGTCACCCAATCTGGTCCCCTACGCCTACACTGAACTTCTCTGTTCCAGACTCTTGGAAACAGAGTTGGCAGTCAGCTGAGGTAAAGAACAAACACCTCATCACAGACCCCTGTGAGCGTCAACCCGGCTTTGACCTAGCACGTTATGATTGGGCCCTCCTCAATGGCTATCGAACAGGCCATGGCCGGTGCGCCGCTATGTTCCATTGCTGGGGAGCCAGAGATGACCTGAACTGCCCCTGCGGCTACAGACAGACTATGACCCACATAGTCAACGACTGCCACCTCTCCAGATTCAAAGGAGGTCTCGAAACTTTACATCAGGCTCAACGTGGTGCTGTTGACTGGCTACAGAAGAAGGGCAAATGCTAGAAGAAGAAGAATCTCAAGTTTATTAGAGAGTTGAAAGCTGAAAGATCTGAGTTAAGAACACAACTAGCTGAACAAGCTAAACAGTATCAGAACATGGTAACAAAATAGATGAACTCCAGAAAACAGTAGAGGGGAGAGAGAATAGACTAAAGGAGGCTGAAGACAAAATTAGCAAGATTGAGGAAGAATTAGAGACAACTAAAAAAGTAGGATATCTCAAAAAGAGATTAAGAGATTCTGAAAACAACAACAGAATCCTATGGGATGACTTCAAAAGAAATAATATACACATTATTGGCTTACCAGAGGAAGAGAGGGAGGGGAAGAAAGCATTCATCAGGACATAATAGCTGAGAACTTCTCTAGTCTAGACAACATCAAAGACATAAAGGTTCAAGAAGCCCAGAGGGTCCCAAACAGAATTAAGCCACCAAGGCACACCTATTTAGAATGGAAAGGAATAAGGATAAAGAAAGGATCCTGAAGGCTGCAAGAGTAAAACAAAGAGTCATCTACGGAGGAAACCCCATAAGATTAGCAGCAGACTTCTCCACACATACACTACAGGCCAGAAGAGAATGGCAAGATATCTATTGAGTACTCAATGAGAAAAGCTTTCAACTAACACTACTGTATCTTGCTGGACTGTTATTCAGATTAGATGGAGGCATCAAAACCTTCTCAGACAAGCAGCAGTTCAAAGAATCAACTATCACAAAGTCTGACCTGAAAGAAGTTCTGACAGAATAGAAGAGAAGAAGTCAAACTCTCCCTGTTTGCAGATGACATTAAAGTATACATAGAAAAACCTAAGGAATCCAGCAAGAAGCTTTTGGAAACTATCAGGCAATGCAGTAAGGTGTCAGGATACAAAATTAACATTCAAAAGTCAGTGGCATTCCTCTATGCAAATGCTAATATTGAAGAAGGTGAAATCCAGAAATCACTTCCTTTTTCTATAACAACAAAAACAATAAAACATCTAGGAGTAAACCTAACCAAAGAAGTGAAAGACTTATATACTGAAAATTATGAGTCACTACTCAAGGAAATTGAAAAAGACACAAAGAAGTGGAAAGATATTCCATGTTCATGGGTTGGAAGAATTAACATCATAAAAATGAATATACTACCCAGAAACATCTACAAATTTATTCCTATCCCCATCAAGATCCCAACCACATTTTTTTGGGAGAATAGAACAAATGATACAAATGTTTATCTGGAATCAGAAAAGACCAAGAATTTCCATAACAATCTTGAGAAGAAAGAACATAACTGAAGGCATCACACCTCCAGATCTCAAATTGTATTATAGGGCCATTATAATCAAAACTGTTTGGTATTGGAACATAAATAGACACACTGACCAGTGGAATAGAATTGAGAGCCCAGAAGTAAGCCCCCACACCTATGTACATCTAATCTTTGACAAAGGTGCCCAGACTATTAAATGGGGAAAGATGAGTCTCTTCAACAAATGTTGTTGGAAAAATGGGTTGAAACATGTAGAAGAATGAAACTGAACCAGTATATTTTACCAAACACAAAAGTAAATTCCAAGTGGATCAAGGACTTGGATGTTAGACCAGAAACTATCAGATACTTAGAGGAAAATATTGGCAGAACTCTTTTCCGCATAAATTTTAAACACATCTTCAATGAAATGAATCCAATTACAAAGAAGACTAAGGCAAGTATAAATCTTTGGGACTAAATCAAATAAAAAGCTTCTGCATAGCAAAATAAACCAGTACCCTAGCCAAGAGACCCCTCACAGAATGGGAGAAAATCTTTAAATGCCATATATCAGACAAGATGCTAATAACCAAAATTTATAAAGAGCTTGCCAAACTCCATAACCCCATCCAAAAATTGGAAGAAGACATGGACAGATATATTCACCACAGAAGAGATCCAAAAGGCTGAGAAACACGTGAAAAAATGCTCCAAGTCTTTGATTGTCAGAGAAATACAAATAAAGACAACAATGAGATACCACTTCACTCCTGTGAGAATGTCAGACCTCAGAAAAGGTAGCAGCAGCAAATTCTGGAGAGGATGTGGGGTCAAAGGAACCCTCCTGCACTCCTGGTGGGAATGTAAATTGGTCCAATCTTTGTGGAGAGCTGTCTGGAGATCTCTCAGAAGGCTAAAAATGGACTCACCCTATGATCCTGCAATTCCTCTCCTGGAGATATATCCTAAGGAACCCAACACACCCATCCAAAAAGATCTGTGTACATATATGTTCTTGGCAGCACAATTTGTAATAGCCAAAACCTGGAAGCAACCCAGGTGTCCAACAACAAATGAGTGGCTGAGCAAGTTTTGGTCTAGATACACAATGGAATACTACTAAGCTATAAAAAAATGGCGACTTCACCATTTTCAGCTGATCTTGGATGGACTTTGAGAAATTCATGTTATGTGAAATAAGTTAGAAACAGAAGGATGTATATGGGATGATGTCACTTTCATGCATAAATTGAATAACAAGATCAGAAGAGAAAACACAAGTAGAACTTGAATTGGAATTGGAGTATTGCACCAAAGTAAATGACTCTGGGGTGGGTGGGGGGGGGGGAGAATATAGGTCCAAAAAGGATGTCAGAGGACCTAGTGGGGGTTGTATTGTTACGTGGAAAACTGGGAAATGTAATGCATTTACAAACTATTGTATTTACTGTCAAATGTAAAACATTAATTCCCCAATAATGAAATTTAAAAAAATTAAATTAAAAATTAACAAAAAATTTTAAATCTATGTTAAAAAAAAGAAAGAAAAGGGGACTTAATACAAAAGTTTACATTAAATTATTATTCCCATACAAGTCTGAGTAGTTTATCCAGGGCCAAAATGGCCCACAGTTATACAAATTCATGCTTTATTTTTTCTCATTGTTCTGGCATTCTAGACTTGAAATTTGCATCTCATATTTCAAGATGGCTGCTTCACTTCCAGCTACCATGTCCTTTTTTATGCTATTGAACAGGGGGAAGAAGGCTCTGCTTGTAATCTTCCCTCTCATAGGTAACTAACTGGAACTTCAATAGGTACATCACTTGCAATAAGTACATTTTATTTGGGTATTAGTGATGCATAGATATCCTCTAACTAAAACTAAAAAGTCTATATCATTAAAAGGAGGGAAAATGGATATTGGAGGACAAATTCTATCTGTCACAGAAGTTAAGAACATTGACTTGGTGTTAATATTTCAAGTTCACTACTTCCTGTGTGTCCTATGGGCAATGAATTAGCTATTTATTATTTTATAACAAATAAAAAAAAAGCTTACCACTTGAAAACAATAAATCTTTATTATTTCATAGTTTCCACCAACCAGGGATTTGGAAGAAGGTAGTCTAGCTGGATGATTCTATATCATGAGTCTCTGATGAGATGCTGTCAAGATCCTGACACCAGAAGACTGGGAGTTTCAACATGGCTCATTCTCATGGTTGTTCTTGAGATGACTCCTCATTGTTCCGCACAAGCATCTCTCCACAGGAATTCTTGAATATCTTCACAACACGGCAGAAATGGAAAGCAAAGAGGAGACCACAGTGCCTTTCACGGCCAACACTGGAAGTCTATCACTATCACTTCTGTCACATTTTCATGTCTAGAGTCACTAAGTGTCCATACTTAAGCGCAGGAAAATTCCACTTCACTTTTGAAGGCAAAGCTGATCAATTGACTTGTGGACATATTTTAAAACCACTGCAACTTACTTATCCCTGCTAGTTAAAATGCAACTTCCTCATCTAGGTACTAGCTCACTCATAAGACAAAGGAGAGATTTCAAAAATAGCTCATAGAAAACACCAGAGACTTGGCAAGCATTCAATATGTCAGTAGTATTAACAACTATTGACATTCCCTGACTTTCCCCTTCCCTCCCAGGCAGATATGACCTTGTTTTCCTCTAGTGTCTATGACCTATATGAACACTGATGCATCTGCAGCTCTCATTGTCAAGCCCTCATTGCCAGAGAGTACTGTGCTCCTGAAGATATTCATAAAGAAAAGCACATGTAACTAAGCCAAGAGTAGTTATGTGGTGGGCATTGGAGGGCATTTCTGCTCTCCAGTTCAATTTATCACAGACAGACTACGATGCTATCAGCATTATTCATTCCACATGCCAACTTAGGAACTATGTAAGGCTAGGGTAGGGATGGGATGGGGGTTCAAATTGTTTCACCATTTTTTTCACATTAAGAATTTGCATTTTTTTGTAAATGTCCTGTATATTTTGTATTTGTATTGTGTGACTTAAGAGAGTCACAGAGCTGACATACCCTTCAAATACAGTGACACTATTGGTGTTTATGAATTGGTTTTTGTCACTAGGTGACAGATATCATATGTCCTTAATACTTCAGCTCAGTTCTAAATCCTTGGTTTTCCAAGTATTTCTGGGATGATGCCATCCATTCACAGAAGTTCTGCCACTAATCTCAACAAAACTCAGTAGAGATAAAGTCCAGTTGATCCAAGGGAAGGAGAGGTCAATGGCAAAGAGCCTAACTGAGGAACAAAAACAATGAAGAAATTCTTCAGATAAAGAGCCCACAAGAATTCAAGAGTTCAATGTGCACCAAGAATCTAAGTCAATACAATGGATCCAAACAAGCAGATCATGATGAGAAGTCAGACAGGAGGTGACACAAACCAGGGAGTAGGGCTGGAGACCTCACTTACCTCATAGTTTACTGCACAAAACACAACTAATTACCCAAGTCTTGTCATTTTCAAGAAGCTAGAAACCAGTAAAAGTCCAAAAATTCTTCTGGATACAACTGTCCATCCATTCTTTGATCCCTATGCTGGTTCTCTAGGCATGTTCTTCAGGTGCTGTTACACATCCAGCACTTCCTGTGTGGGCCTTCTTAGACTCGCCTCCTCATCACACTGTCCATTTTACTGGCTTTCTCTATTATGTTCTGGGACCCACTGCCAAGGCCTTCTGGTTTCCCTTCTCTTGACCTCCTTATCCTTAATCCAACAAGATGTTTCATTCTTTTTTTTTAAATTTTTTTAATTTAAGAAAGGATTAATTAACAAAACCATAGGGTAGGAGGGGTACAACTCCACACAATTCCCACCACCCAATCTCCATATCCCACCCCCTCCCCTGATAGCTTTCCCATTCTCTATCCCTCTGGGAGCATGGACCCAGGGTCATTGAGGGTTGCAGAAGGTAGAAGGTCTGGCTTCTGTAATTGCTTCCCTGCTGAACATGGGTGTTGACTGGTCGGTCCATACTCCCAGTCTGCCTCTCTCTTTCCCTAGTAGGGTGGGGCTCTGGGGAAGCAGAGCTCCAGGGCAAATTGGTGGGGTCTTCAGTCCAGGGAAGCCTGGCTAGCATCCTTATGGCATCTAGAACTTGGTGATTGAAAAGAGAGTTAACATACAAAGCCAAACAAATTGTTGAGCAATCATGGACCCAAAGCATGGAATAGTGGAGAGGAAGTGTTAGGGAGGTACTCACTGCAAACTCTAGTGTACTTCTGCTTTCAGGTATATATTTTGCAGTAGTTTATGGATACATGTGAACATAAGCTCTCTCTCACAGAAACTGGTGTATATCTAGGTTTTGGGACTTTGTTAGAAAGTGAACCACCTGAGATGAAATTAGAGTGTACTATAAAAGGAAAGGTCTCACACGAGTCATGAAGCTGAGGGTTGTCATTCCACACGTGAAGTCTGTGGACACAGTCTGAGGTGAAGCATGTTGAGGTGGCAATCGTTGCGTTGGTTAGGTTGTGATCGGCGGATGCAATATTATTTGATATGGATTGGGAGAGGCATACGGGAAAGTGGGCCCTATCCAAGGGTTCCAGGACTGGGGGAAGTAGGGGCTTTATAGTGGAGATGTGAGGTTCCTGCTGTCTTAGGGTTCAAAAAGACAATCGATAGTTAATGTTATCTTCACATTAATTGGTAATTGGGTTAACTTTGAAAAGTCCTTTTGTTATGGTTTGCTGTACAGTACCCAGTATCTTGTATATAGCTGTGCTATTGGATTCTTCTAATCTACTTGGTCTAGGCTTTTGAAAGAGTCTGCATATCAAATACACAGCCTATATATTAAAAAGATTCAGTTTGTGTTTTGAAAAACTTTGAGACATACAATTGATTTTCCCCCTCTCATATTAATTAACTAGTGATTTATATGTCTACATTTTGCTAGGAGTGTACATAAACACCATTCCCACCACCAAAAGACTGTGACCCATCCCTCCCACCCACTCCCACCCCCCACTGGCCCAGGAAGCTGCATGTCTACCCCTCACCACAGGGCTTTTACTTTGGTGCCCTACTTACAATTTGGTCAGGTCCTGCTTTTAGTTTCCCTTTCAGATCTTCTTAGTCAACTTTTGTTGATGAGTGGGATCATCCCATACTCATCTTTATCTTTCTGACTAAGCCACTTAACATAATTCCTTCTAGCTCTGTCCAAGAAATTGAAACTGTTATTAAGAATCTCCCCAACAACAAAAGTCCTGGACCAGATATCTTCATAAATGAATTCTACAAAACTTTCAGGAAACAGTTAGTACCCATACTTCTTAAGCTTTTCCATAAGATTGAAGAAACAGGAATACTCCCTTCTACCTTCTATGAAGCCAACATCACCCTGATACCAAAAGCTGATAGGGACAGAACAAAAAAGATGTTTCATTCTATACTGTGTGATGATCTATTCTCCTGATTTAGTTCATTTCTCCCTTCCTTAGGTTCTGTGGCAGCTCTGCTACTCCATCCTTCAAAGGCTCCTCCTAATTTTACTCTGAAGAATCCTCATTCATCTATTTAAAGTCATCTGTGACTTTCTCTGACAGACAACTGAAAAAGTCTAAAAACCAAGTTGAGGAAGTAGGTCTCAGTTTACTTCCCATATCATGGGATGATCTTCAGCTAGACTTGAAACACTGAACTTTATGCCTACATGCCAACATCATGTCCATGTGCTGCTGCTACTGTGCTCTGTCAACTGAGATCACACCCCCAAACCTTGTGAAAACTCACCCTCTGTGTGTTCCTTTCTTTCCTTAGACTTTCTGATGTACTTCATTCCTCTCCAATGTATTTTATCACAATTTTTCTGATAACTGTAATAATTTTTCTTAAATGACTGTACAGCAAGTCTATTGTCTAATTGCATAAACAAGATGGTTTTCTCAATTCATTATCAGTGTGACTACTCACACTGAAGGCCTGACTATTGAATTGTTTTTCACCTAAATATTGTAGGTACATAAGAAGCCCTTGATGAATATTAAAGAATAATATATATAATACAAAAAGCAGGTCATCTGATTACAAAATGGACAGAAGATACAACATATATTTTAGTAAGAAAGATATTCCAGTGGTCAACAGACACAAGAAAAAGTGCCCTAGTCATCAGGAAAAAAAAAGCAGATCAAAGCCACCTTTAGATATCACTGGACACCTCTTACAATGGGTTGTCATAAAAAAAAAAAAAGACAAGAGGGTAGTCAGGAGATAGATTCATCTGTAGAATGAATACTTTATATGTGCAAGGGCCTGGGACTGAGTCCCTGACTAGCACATGGTAGCACCATGAAAAGTGGAAGCTTTGTGAGTCATAGCATGATGCCGTGGGATCTCTCCTTTTCTCTCTGTGTCTCTCCATCTTAAAAACAAACAAAAACCAACCAAACAGCAAAACGCTAACGTAGAGCATTCTAGGAGTAGTGAAATGATACAGGCATAAAGCCCCAATGAAAATCCTGGCAACAGTTTCTAAAAACAAATAAATACATAATAAAGAAGCAATAGTGGGGATATGCTGAAAAGTGAAATGGAAATTGGTGCGACCACTATGGAACACAATACAAAGTACATGGAACTACTGCATGATCTGAGAATCATACTTCTGAAGATGTAGCCAAGAAAATAAGGGTACTTTGAAATGATATCTGTACCCCATGCTCACTGCAGCACTGTTTACAGTAGACAAGCCACTAAATTAACCTAAGTACCCACCCACCAAGTAATAATAAAGATAAAGAAAAAGATAAAGACACACACACAGAGAGAGAGACACACACGAATGTTATTCAGCCTTTCAAAGAAGTACATATAGGGGAAATAGCATAATGTTTATGCAAAAAGATGTTCATGCCTAAGGCTTCAGAGTCCCAAATTCAGTTCCTAGCACCACCATCAGCCAGAGGTAAGTAGTGCTCTGGTCTCTTTTTCTTTCTCTCTGTATCTCTCTCTCTCTCTCTCATCAAAATAAATGAATTATATCAAAAAATAAAAGAAGAAAATGTTCTCATCCATGACATGAGTAGAACTTGGGGGATTATGTGAGATAAGATAAAGAAAGATAAATACTCTATAACTTCATTTACCTGTTGGATCAAAACAAGAAATGAGTTCATGGTTACAGAGAACAGACTGGAGGCTTTTGGACTTGGCAATGTGCATTAATGTGGCCAAAAGGTTACAAACTTAGAAAAATCAATTTATGAATTGAGTAAAATCCCTAAGTTTGTCTAGGGTCACAAGTTCTTTCTGTAACCTATTTTATTTTCCTTTCTTGTTAGTTCTCTTCAGAAGAAGTGTCCATCTTCCAGGAAAAGCAGAGCTTCCATATATAATTAATTTGTTCAAAAAATGTCTGTAGCAGCTGGAGGATGGATCCTCCTGCCAATGCTCATGTCCAGTAGAGAAGCAATTACAGAAGCCAGACCTTCCACCTTCTGCACCCCATAAAAATTTTTGGTCCATACTCCTGGAGGGATAAAGAATAGGGAAGCTTCCAATAGAGAGGGTGGGATATGAAACTCTGGTGGTGGGAACTATGTGAAACTGTACCCCTGTTATCTTAATCTTGTTAAAATTATGAATTCACCAATAAATATTTAAAAAAAAGAAGTCTGTGAATACCTACTACAATCCTGACACTAAGATAGATGCCTGAAATATTTCCATGGACAAAAAATATGAACATTTAATTTAATTAATTAATTAGCTATAAGATACTTGTTTTAAAATATCTATTTTATTTCTTTCAATGAGATAGATACAGAGAAAGAGAGAGAGAGAAAGATAGAGAGAGAGAGAGAAATGCTTATGGTGGTGCTGGGAATTAAACCTGAAACTTTGAAGATTCAGGCATAGAAGTCTTTTTTGCATGATTATCATGCTCTCTCCCCAGCCAGGCCACCCTGCTCTAAAGGAACCTGCTGCTAGGCCACACATCTAGGGAGAACAAAATGAAAGCAGTTCAAAATCTATAGTGACCAGGAGAACAGAAGGAGTCTGGGCATATAATACTGGAATGGTCTGGTAGAACATTGTGCTCACATCTAAAGGAAGAGAAGAGCTAGATCAGGTCTATCAGAGGAGCCTGAACATCACGGATCTCATCTGATCTCAGAAACTATGCACAGTGGAGCCTGGTTAATGATTAAATAGGAAGAGGAGAACTCCGTCCTTGAAAGGCAAGAGGGGGGGGGGCAGGGAAAGAGGATAGCAACACTTTTCGTGGCAGGAAGACCATCTTACTTTGAGGGAGAGAGCAGACTACCTTGAGGCTGGAGGCAGTGAGCAAGAGGAAGCAGGTGAGGCAGGAGAGGCTGAGATGCCCAGATGCCATAGGGTACCGTCTGCCATATGGGAAGAGACTGGATTATGTTAACATGTCCAGGAAGCCACTGGAAATATGACTTCTTGAAAGGTTTTGAATAAGAAGCTGCAACTAGGTATACTATCTTCCTTTTTCCTTGACTTCTAGAGACACCACGGGTGTCTGTCAATTGTGCAGAATTTAGTAGAAGCTGCCCTAACCTGAATATTTATTCAGGTATTACGTGGGGCTCTTCTGTGCCTTGGAGCTGAAAGATAAACTAAGGGCCTCTGTGTTGCAAAGATGTAAGATCCACATCACTCACCTGGCTCAAGGCAAAGCAAACCTGGGGCACAATGGTTTCTGGGCAGACACTTTTCCCCAGTCTCTTTATTTCTGTATGAGAAGGGGAAGCTGGGTATCTCTCCAGTTTCCCAGGGTCCCTTTCCCTGGCTATAATGTCTCTTTGGGCTATTCTCCCTCCTCCTCCTCCTCCTCCTCCTCCTCCTCCTCCTCCTCCTCCTCCTCCTCCTCCTCCTCCTCCTCCTCCTCCTTCTCCTTCTTCTTCATCTCCTTCTCCTCCTCATCCTTATTTTTTTAAATTATCTTTGTTTATTTATTGGATAGAGACAGACAGAAGTCAAGAGATCAAGAGGGAAGGTGGAGACAAGGCAAGATAGAGACAGAGAGACACTTTCAGCACTGCCTCATCACTCATGAGGCTTCTCCTCTGCAGGTGGGGGCTTGAACCTCAGTCCTTTAGCATTGTAATATGTGTGCTCAACCAGATGTGCCACTGGCCAGCCGCACTCTGGGCTCTTCCAGAGTGAGTGTGGAACTGGAATGTGAGCACCCAATAAATTCTGCCCTGTGTTCATCCATGCAGAACCCCTCTCCCAGAACCTTCCTTCCCTCTTCCTGCTTTGTCCTTAAATTCTTGCCCTTCCACTGCACATCTGATCTCTTCCTCTGCTGGAAGCAGAATCTTCTCCAAGGCTCTCTGAGCCTCCTCTCTCTTGCATCCATATTGAGTTCTTTTTTTCCCCCTCCAGATTCCTCTGGACTTACACTAGCAGGGTGGAGGAGACACACACAGTATCAGCATCCAGCACACCAGGAACTGCACTGCTTCTTCACACACAGATAGCTTGTTGCAACTTGATCATTACATTGGTTTCGCTTTTCAGGGACAAAGAAGTTTATACAAACAGAGGCTAGTAGAGGTGGCAAGAACTATCTGGAACCAAGAGGTCAGGACTGATCCTGGGCCTGTACCAGATTGGCCAGTGGCCCCTGGCTGTTTTCTACCTGACAGTCTGTTTGCACTTTCATTGTGTGGCGCCTCAAGTTTTCATCGATATGAACACTTGTGATGGGGTAGGTCCTGTCTGATTCCAGGGGGATCAGCAGTGAATAGGGAAAGTCTTGACCTCTTTAGCGAAGCCATAGAAAACGTGGGTCAAAGTCAACATTTTATTTATTTATTTGTATATATTTTTAAATAGAAAATGTGTGTGTTTGTGTGTGTGATGTATGTGCTGTGATATCTGGCCTGTATGTGGTGTGTGTGTGTGTGTGTGTGTGTGTGTGTGTGTGTGTGTGTGTGTGTGTTACCTGTGAGTGAACAAGTGGAGTGTGTAGAATTAGGAAGAACAGTTTGTGAAGGAGTCTTAGCCTCAGCCCCTGGCTGGCCTTTCTGAGAGTGGAACTTCATGCCAGGTGGAATACAAGTTCCTCATTTGGCTATTAACCAAAATATAGAGAAAGCTCACCAAACTCAGCAACAAGAAAACAAATGACCCCATCCAAAAATGGGGAGAGGTTATGTACAGAATATATACCACAGAAAAGATTCAAAAGGCCAACAAACACATGAAAATAATGCTCCAAGTTACAGATTGTCAGAGAAATTCAAATAAGGACAACAATGAGATGCCACTTCACTACTATGAGAATGTCAAACATCAGAAAAGGTAGCAGCAGCAAATGCTGGAGAGGTTGTGGGGACAAAGGTACCCTCCTGCATTACTGGTGTGAATGTCAACTGGTCCAGCCCATGTGGAGAGCAGTCTGGAGAACTCTCAGAAGGCTAGAAATGGACTTACCCTATAAACCTGCAATTCTTCTCCTGGGGATATATCCTAAGGAACCCAACATTTCTATCCAAAAAAGATGTGTTGAATACCTATGTTCAAGCAGCACAATTTATAATAGGCAAAACCTGGAAGCAACCCAGGTGTGCAAAAACAGATGAGTGGCTGAGCAAGTTGTGGTCTAGATGGACAATGGAATACTACCCAGCTATTAAAAATGTGACTCCATCTTCTTCACTTCATCTTGGATGGAGCTTGAAGGGATCATGTGAAGTGAGGTAAGTCAGAAAGAGAAGGCTGAATATGGGATGATCTCACTCATAGACAGAAACTGAAAAATAAGAACAGAAGGGACAACACAAAGCAGAACTTGGACTGGAGTTGGTGTACTGCACCAAATAAAGGACCCTAGGGATGGGGGGTGAGGGTTCAGGTCTTGGAACATGATGGCAGAGGACCTAGGTGGGGGGTTAGAATGTTGTGTGGAAAACTGAGAAATATTATCCATGTACCAACTACTGTATTTTACTGTTGACTGTAAACCATTAATCCCCCCTCAATAAAGGGCAAAAGAAAGCCCCTCGGTCATGACTCTTCATGACAGTTGCTTGCTGGGGGCTGGGTTGACAAGAGATAAGAGTACATGTATCTCTCTCTTCCTTTGAGAGACTAAATGAGATTTGTTTACATGATGGAGGAATGTCTTAGGAGAATCAATGAAAGGATCCATGATATCTGAGTCTTAACTTCAAACCCACCAGCGTTTCTCACTTGTCCACTGAGTTCTATTGGCTTCTGAGTCATAACAGAGCCAGTACTTCAGAGGGCAGGGAAACAGACTTCACTTTCTGATGCGTGAGGTACAAAACTACCTTTGCATGGGGACGTGGCTACAGCAGGCCAGCATAGCTGTTCCCATTTTTGCAGCTTCTGAATAATCCTGACTGGTGAGTCTGCTGTGTGAGTCTTGTTCTGGCACAAGAAAGGTTGGTCAAGTCCGTCATTAGCCACCTGGACTTCTGGGAGACTGTCATTTCCGGTCTGTGTTCACTCACACAGGTTACTTATGCAACACGAGTGAGAAAGAAACCTGTCTTGCTTTTGGTCAGTGAAATGTGGGGATGCTTGTTACTGCAGCCTGAATTATTTTAACCTGACTGACACAAAGCCTGACTATGGACCTGGGTATAAACCGACGATCAGGACAGACAATGCCCCCAACTTGGTGAGCTTCTAGTCTTGAGGGACAGTGACAACAGGCAAATAAACAAGTATCTATACTAAGACAGCTATGCATACAGTTACCATTCTCCTCCTCCTCTTCCTCCTCCTCCTCCTCTTCCTTCTCCTCTTCTTCCTCCTCCTCATTATTATTATTACTATTATTTCCTGCAGGGTTATTGCTGAGGCTCAGTACCAGCACTATGAATCCACTGTTCCTGGTGGCCATTTTTTTTCCATGTTGTTGGACAGGACAGAGAGAAATTGAGAGGGGAGGGGAGGTAGAGAGAGAGAGAGAGAAAGATCAAGCCTGCAGACCTGGAGCTTTCCCCCTGCAGGTGGAGAGGAGGAGCTCAAACCTGTGTCTCAGAGCTGGTCCTTGAGCTTAGTACTATGTGTGTTTATCTGGGTGCCTGGCTGCCCAGCCCCCATTACCATACATATTACACAGATGTCCATCTAATTTTGACACATGTTATGAATAGCAATGAAGAACTATCACAAATGGCAGGGGTTGGGGAAAACAAAGTGCTTCCAGGCTGACTTAAGACAACATGGCTAGAGACTGGTTTCTCTGGAAAGAAAATATTTAAGTCAAGGCTTGGAGGGGGTGGGGAAGGCTGGCCAGACTTCCAGGGAGGGAGCCGGAAGCCAAAGCAAAGCATTCCAGCTAGGAGGCTACACAGGACAGGAGGAAAGGGCTTGGCTCTTTGGAGGAAGGGAAATGGGGGTCTGGACGGGAGGCTGCAGCAGGGTGTGGAGGGGAGGGCAGCCTTGCCTGAGCAGGATGGAGATGCCAGGATAGCCTGAGGGTACTTCTTCCCGAGCTAGTGCTCTCTGGATTGGAGAGAACTCAACTGGAGCCGATCTAGGCTGCTGCGTGGGAGAGGGATCAGGAACTCGTGCCGCACTAACTTCTGCAGGAGATACACTCTGGAACTCTCGGAGCCGGAAAGCAATTTCCAGGTGTCTTTAATCAGAAGAGCAGCTGTTTTTATACTCTCCAAGTAGGGTGTAAACAGGATGTGATATAGAGAGGGTGGAGAGAAAAGTGACTGGTGAAAATCAGAGTGTGACAAAGAAGGGATCAGGGTGTGACAAGGAGGGGGGGTGGAGCAAAAACATATCATGAAACAGTGGGGATTGAACCAATGCCCTGGAGGGAGGTGCTTGTTAACAGCGGTTATGTAAATAGAATGAAGTGGTTATGTAAATAGAATAGTGTTAAGCAGGGGGGATTTAAACCAAATGAAACAGAAGGGGTCTCATGCATACCAACAATTCCCCCTTTGTTTTTAACTAATGGCCATTGCGGGGTGAACAGAAACGTATATCGTACAGGCGTTTTCAAAAGAACTGGCATATGACATGGAAAATAAAATAGGCGAGCAGCAATAACCAGTGTGATGCCAAGGGGAGCTTTTCTTGCCTCAAAGGGCAAGGCCTAGCAGGCGAAAGGGCATTTCTTGCCTCTGGGAACACTTCATGCCTCTGGGGGCATCTCTTGCCTCAAAGGGTGTTTCCTGCCTCTGTGGGCATCTCTTGCTTCTTGGGGCGCTTCATGCCTCTGTGGGCATAACCTAATAAGGAGAGGGAGTTTTCTGCCTCTGGGGCAGAGCCTGCAGGCGAGGGTACATGGTTTATAAAGTCTCAAGGCAATTGGCTGAAGTTAGTCTTTGAGAAACACAGCAGCGTGTACCAGTAAGTCCGATGGAGGTGTCAGTCCAAAGTAGCTGACCACAGAAGAAAATGCCAGAGGATGAAACGCTGCACGTCTGTCTCAATGGGGAATGTCGGCCACCAGAATTCTGCTTTTCTGTAGAGAGTGATCTTTGGACTCTGTGAATCTGTTTCTTCAGGTCGTGCCAGGTCACATCATTGGTTTCCAGGGGCGATGTCAGAGAACAGGGTCCAAATGGATTTCCAGGAATTCCATTTGAGTAGATGCTTTTTCATGTGAAGACTTGACAGCTGAAATTCACTTACTTGTCAAACAAAACTTGTAGCAGATTAAAAGTTTGCTATAATTGATAACTCCATTATAATTGGAAGTCCTTTCTAGTATGATTTTAAGGTTGTTTAAACAGTTTAAACTCAATAAAATGTGGAAAGGTAAACAGAATAACCATGGTTAAAAGCCTCAGGCATGAAAATTATTAACATAATCATTGCACTATCTGCCCCACCCATAACTCATACCGTTTTGAGGATTAAACATTTCAGATTCGTGTCAAGACGTAAAAGAGAAATCAAAGGAGGGAAAAAAACAATTTTTTGGATTGTTTCTGGATGTCTCTAGAAATCATGGCTGCGTCCAGCATTTTTTTTTAAGTCAATGTCAAACAAAAATTCAGTCATTCAATTCATTCTCTTATGAAACACAACTTGAACCAGATTATCAAGATCTCACCATGTAGTATTAAGAATCCCCGGAGGGCGACCTAGTTCAAAAAGCTCCTCGAAATTCCATTTAGGGTGCTTCGGACTGTTCCTGCTTGATTGCTTCAGGCACCCATTTTTAAAAGCGTCTTCCCATCGAAGAAAGAATGCAATCAGGAGAGTAGAACTAACCACGTATCTCCATACTTGGGAACTGCCAGGGTACTGGAGAACGCTCCTCAAACTAGAGTAGTCCTTCTCCATGGGAAACATGCGAGAAGAAGTCCAGAAAGTCCCAGGGGAAATCCCCATGCATATCCCAAGGTCTACGATCACGGTCATAAAGAACGGAATTATGGCCTGGAGCGAAATGTAGTCCTTTTCTTCGGGAAACATGAGAGAGGGAATCCAAAAAGTCCAAGGAGAAATCTCCATGCATCTCCCAAGCTCTATGATCCCGGTCATAAGAAACCAAAGTTCCAGGTCAGGGAAACAAAGTTTGGCCCAGAGCAAAATGTTCCAGAGACAGAGAAACTGTCTCATAATGAAACAGTAGAGGCTTTGGCAAACCTCTTCATAAGTAGAAGAGAAGACCATAGTGCATAGGTAGGCAAAGTCTTCACCTATCTGGGAATTGCACAGGTCCGGTCCCACGTTGTAGGCGCCATATGTTGTTTTCGACAGGTTATGTTGTTTTCTCTGGGCTGGCTTCACGGGCGGGTAACAGACGACCAGGGACTCATGGCTGGGTTGTACGCAGTATCTCTTTATTCATGCAGGACACAGCACAATCTAAGACGAGCTAAGCTAAATTCAAGGTACAGTACCCTAAAACTCACAATGCTGTCTTTATATATACTTCCCAAGTAGGGTGGAAACAGAATGTGACATAGAGAGGGTGGAGAGAAAAGTGACTGGTGAAAATCAGGGTGTGATAAAGAAGGGATCAGGGTGTGACAAGGAGGGGGGTGGAGCAAAAACATATCATGAAACTGGGGATTGAACCAATGCCCTGGAGGGAGGTGCTTGTTAACAGAGGTTATGTAAATAGAATGAAGTGGTTATGTAAATAGAATAGTGTTAAGCAGGGGGGATTTAAACCAAATGAAACAGAAGGGGTCTCAGCATACCAACATGGAGAGAGAAGGGGGCCAGGCCCATGGGGCTTCAGAACCAGGGGGAAATGTTTGGGTTTAGTTTGGGGCCTGCGGAGCTAGCTCCACAGTATCTAGCAAGGGGAGAGGGACTGGGACTTTGAGAAACTGCTCATTCCCCACTAAGCTGGAACAAGGAGGCCTGGTCTATCAGGCCAAAGCTCTAGAGACCCAGGAGCTCAAAGGAGGCCTCCACTGCCTTGCAAAAGGGAAGTAGGACTTCCCCTGTGGGATCTTTCACACGGCACAACAAACCCTTTGCTCTTCCTGCATGACTGAAGCCCAGTGCCAGGCAGAGGATGGCCATTAGCTCTTGGCTGAGCCCTGGTGTCTGCAGAGTATGTGTGTGTGTGTGTGTGTGTGTGTAGGGGGGTGTCCAGGACTCCAGACTGCAGCGGCTCACCTCCTTTGGGGTCAGTGCAGGGCAGGGTATGGAGGCCTAGGGCAGACTCAAGTGACACAGAAATCCTTAGCAGAGACTCCAGGCCAGGTTGGAACTCTGGGAGCTGGATGGTGACTTCCCCACAGAATGTGAGAGTGGCAACAGTGCGATTCCCAGGATGATGTGAACCACCACACCTTACATGCAATGACACCTTGTGAAGACCCCCCTTGGCCCTGCTTGCTTCTTGGCTCTCCTTCTTCTGCCTTGATGACAGAAGCTGTCTAGGGGCAGGGTCTAGGCCCCCAGGGTGGGGAAGAGTGTTTAGCCTGTTGAGTGGATGCAGGGAGAAGTGAAAGGAGTGCAGAGGGGCCGAGGCTAAGACTCCTTCACAGACTGTCCTTCCTAATTCTACACACTCCGCACACCACACGTTCACTCACGGGTAACACACACACACACACACACACACACCACATACAGGCCAGATATCACACGACATACATCGCACACACAAACACACACAGGCTGTACCACACAAGTGCGTGCCCATGGGGCTGGGTGTTAGCTCACCGAGTTAAGCGCACATAGTATGAAGCACAAGGACCTGTACAAGATACCGGTTCGAGCCCCTGGCTCCCCACCTGCGGGGGGGGGGGGTTGCTTCACAAGAGGTGAAGTGGGTCTACAGGTGTCTGTCTTTCTTTCCCCTTCCCATTCTGTCTTCCCCTCCTCTCTCCATCTCTGTCCTATCCAACAACAATAATAGCAGCGACAACAGCAATGGAAAAAGAAATGGCCGCAGGAGCAGTGAATTCATTGTGCAGGTGCCAAGCCTCAGTGATAACCTTGGAGGCAAACAAAAAAACAAACAAAAAAGTGCATGCCCATACAGACACACCCAGAGAGTCACAAAGGCTGATGGTGGAGCACCTGGTTGAGGGCACATGTTAAAATGTGCAAGGACTCAGGCTCAGGTTCAAGTCCCCAGTCCCATGCAGGGGAAAAGCTTCACTACTGGTAAAACAAAGCTGCACGTTTTTCTCTTTCTCTCTCCCTGTCTCTTTTTTATATTTATTTGTTTGTTTGTTTGTTTTCTCTTTTGTTGTCCTTATTGTTTTTTATTGTTGTAGTTATTATTGTTGTTGATGTCATCGTTGTTGGATAGGACAGAGAGATACGGAGAGTGGAGGGGAGACAGAGACGGGGAGAGAAAGACAGACACCTGCAGACCTGCTTCATTCACCGCTTGTGAAGTGACTCCCCTGCAGGTGGGGAGCTGGGGGCTCAAACCGGGATCCTTATGCAGGTCCTTGGGCTTCGCACCACATACACTTAACCCACTGCGCTACTGCACAACTCCCACTCTCTCTCCCTTTCTGTCACCCTTTCCCTCTTTATTTCTGGCTATCTCTATCCAATAAATAAATAAATATAATAAAAAATAAAAAGAGAGAATATATGGTGTATTCAGGGATATTTCTTGTTGCATGTGTCCCATGCAGGCAAGAGCTAGGTAAGGTTTTCCTGTGTGGCTGAGATCTGTTCTTCTGCATGTCACCCTGAGTCTTTCTGAGTGAGATAAGTTCTTTCCATGAGGGTAGGGTGTCAGGCCAAGGGAATATTTCCTTCAGAGAGAAGTTGAGGGAAAAGAGAGAGAGAGAGAGAGAGAGAGAGAGAGAGAAGAGAGACAGAGAGAGAAGAGAGACAGAGAGAGAAGAGAGACAGAGAGAGAAGAAAGAGAGGAGAGAGAGATAAAGAAGAGAGAGAGAAGGGAAGGGAAAGGGAGGGGAGGGGAGGGGAGGGGAGGGGAGGGGAGGGGAGGGGAGGGGAGGGGAGGGAAGGGAAGGGAAGGGAAGGGAAGGGAAGGGAAGGGAAGGGAAGGGAAGGGAAGGGAAGGGAAGGGAAGGGAAGGGAAGGGAAGGGAAGGGAAAGCCCTGCTTCATGGCTAATGAAACTTCCTCTCTGTTGGCAGGTACTGGGGCCTGAAGCTATATCCTTGCACACTGTAACATGTACCCAGCAGACATCACATTTCTGTTTCAGTATTTCAGCCTCCTTGGTTGCCTCTCTTTTCTGCCTTGGATCTCCCTAAATCCTGTTAAAGACCCAGATGATGGGTCCTTTTTCCAAAGCCTTAACTTCCATGAGACCTTATAGATGAAAAATACTTATAAGTAGGGCACTAAAGTAAAAACCCTGTGGTGAGGGGTAGACATGCAGCTTCTTGGGCCAGTGGGGGTGGGAGTGGGTGGGAGGGATGGGTCACAGTCTTTTGGTGGTGGGAATGGTGTTTATGTACACTCCTAGTAAAATGTAGTCATATAAATCACTAGTTAATTAATATGAGAGGGGGAAAATTAATTGTATGTCTTGAAGTTTTTCAAAAGACAAACTGAATCTTTTTAATATATAGGCTGTGTAATTGATATGCAGACTCTCTCAAAAGCCTAGACCAAGTAGATCAGAAGCAACCAATAGTACAGCTATATACAAGATACTGGGTACTGTACAGCAAACCCTAACAAAAGGATTTTTCAAAGTTAACCCAATTACCAATTAATGTGATGATAACATTAACTATCAATTGTCTTTTTGAACCCTAAGACAGGAACCTCACATCTCCACTATAGAGCCTCTACTTCCCCCAGTCCTGGAACCCTTGGATAGGGCCCACTTTCCCGTATGCCTCTCCCAATCCATATCAAATTATATTACATCTGCCGATCACAACCTAACCAACGCAATGAGTGCCACCTCAACATGTTTCACCTCAGACTGTGTCCACAGACTTCACGTATGGAATGACAACCCTTCAGCTTCATTACTCGGGTGAGACCTTTCCTTTCATAGTATACTCTAATTCCATCTCAGGTGGTTCACTTTCTAACAAAGTCCCAAAACCTAGATATACACTAGTTTCTGTGAGAGAGAGCTTATGTGCACACGTATCCGTAAACTACTGCAAAATATATACCTGAAAGCAGAAGTACACTAGAGTTTGCAGTGAGTACCCCCCTAACACTTTCTCTCCACTATTCCAAGATTTGGGTCCATGATTGCTCAACAATTTGTTTAGCTTCGTATGTTAACTCTCTTTTCAGTCATCAGGTTCCAGATGTCATCAGGATGCTGGCCAGGCTTCCCTGGATTGAAGACCCCACCAATGTGTCCTGGAGTTCTGCTTCCCCAGAGACCCATGCTACTAGGGAAAGAGAGGCAGACTGGGAGCATGGACTGACCAGTCAACGCCCATGTTTAGCGGGGAAGCAATTACAGAAGCCAGACCTTCTACCTTCTGCAACCCACAATGACCCTGAGTCTATACTACCAGAGGAATAGAGAATGGGAAAGCTATCAGGGGAGGGGGTGGGTTATGGAGATTGGGTGGTGGGAATTGTGTGGAGTTGTACCCCTCCTACCCTATGTATGGTTTTGTTAATTAATCCTTTCTTAAATAAAAAAGAAAAAAAAAGAAAAATACTTTCTGTCATGTCAGAAAATATATGCACACATTCCAGAAGTTAAGAATATGGGACATACATGGGGGACCACACTCAAGCAACTTCTGGGTTCATTTCCACAACAAACAAGCTTTGTACAGCCTTCTGCTTTAAGATTAGGAGTCCAAGCAGGCAACCTGATGAACCTGACCTTGACCATACCCTCATGCCCTGAATTGAAGGACACTCCCTGGAGCCCATACCCAGAGGGACCCTAACACACTCCCACCACTGTGGATGCTGCCTGTCAAAACATACAGTGGCAGACTGGAGAGACAGCACACTACTTAGGCTAAAGACTTTCATGCCCAAGGCTCTGAAGTTCCAGGTTCAGTTCCTAGAACCACTATAAAACAGAGCTGATCAGTGCTCTGGTTAGAAAGTAAAAATCACAGTTTTAGTTTAATCTAAATCTTATTTTATTTGATAGAACAGAGAGGAATTGAAAAGCAAGGGAGATAGAAAGGGAGATAGAAAGAGAGAGAGAGAGAGAGAGAGAGATTGAGAGATCCATGTAGCACTACCTCACCACTCCTGAAACTCCCCCTGCAGGTGATCCCAGGTGGCTTGGAGCTGTATACATCCTTAAAAATCAGCATGTGTCTACACTACATTAAATTTACCACTTAAAGTTCAGTTCTATTCTGTATCATATAATTACTCTCTTAAATTCAACTAATAGCTCCCCTAAACCCCTAGCTTCTACTCTTCTTGTAACCACTAGTTCTTCTCCTTCTCTTCCTCCGCCTTCTCCACCTTCTCCTCCTCCTTCTCCTCTTCCTCCTACCCACCTCCTCCTACTTCTCCTCCTTCTCCTCTTCCTCCTCCTCCTCCTTCTTCTTTTTGCCTCCAGGGTTATCGCTGGGGCTCAGAGCTGGACTACAAATCTACTGCTCCTGGTGGCCATTTTCTCTATTTTACTGGATAATACAGAGAGAAATTGAGAGGGGATGGGAGACAGAGAGGGAGAGAAAGATAGACACTTGCAGACCTGCTTCATCAATTGTGAGGTGTCCTCCCTGCAGGTGGGGAGCAGAGGCTCGAACCCAGATCCTTGTGTGGATCCTTGTGCTTTGTACCATGTGTACTTAACCAGGTGTGCCACCACCTGGTAGCCCACTAGTTGTTCTTTAGTCTGAAAGTTTGTCCTTTTGTTCTATTTAGTTTGCCTGTCTGTTTTTCTGTTATTCAGTTCACACTTGCACTAATTCTCACTACAAATCTATGAAGTCAGGAATATGAATATCTCCATTTTCAGATGTTTGGATTTAGATTTAGATGAATAAAGGAATTTTTCAGAACTCCTAGTTGAGAAATAACAGAGCAAGATTTAAACTCAACTGCTGACCAGCCGTTAGTCTCACTCATTCCTGTGCTGTGGTGTCAGTTGGCGTAAGCACATATAGTAGTCAACCCGGTGATTTGGAGCTATAAAGATACAAATTATCTTTCTCTCTGGTGAAAGAATCACAGAGGGAGGCAGTGTAGATGGCTATGTCTTCTTGAAGCTGCATTGCCAGAATTCCAGGGGTTTGCCTTCCTGAGCTTCAGTCTCAGTACTGTTTCAGTCCAGATAGCCTCACGTCCTAAAGTGATTACGCCTGCTGTAGCCGTAGTGTCACCCGTATTCCAGTTCACAGGTAAGCTAGCGAAAGGAGACACCTTCTGTCTTGAACAAAACTTTCCAGTGTTTCCCAATGTGCTTTTCTCTTTTCTTTTTCTTTTTTATTTAAGAAAGGATTAATTAACAAAACCATAGGATAGGAGGGGTACAATTCCACACAATTCCCACCACCCAATCTCCATAACCCACCCCCTCCCCTGATAGCTTCCCCATTCTCTATCCCTCTGGGAGCATGGACCCAGGATCATTGTGGGGTGCAGAAGGTAGAAGGTCTGGCTTCTGTAATTGCTTCCCCGCTGAACATGGGCGTTGACTGGTCGGTCCATGCTCCCAGTCTGCCTCTCTCTTTCCCTAGTAGGGTGGGTCTCTGGGGAAGTGGAGCTTCAGGACACATCCCAATGTACTTTTCATTTCTGCATACATGAAAAAAAAAAAAGCACTGCTCTCACATCTCAAGATGCACACATCAGGAGTCTAGGCATTAGCTTCTTTCTCTTCTTCAGGTTCTCAAGATGCTGCAGTCCAGATATTGTCTAGAATTGTGGTCTCAGTGGAGATCGGTTAGAGAACAGCCTACTTCAAGTTCATATAACAGCTGATAGAATTCCATCTTGTGACGAAAGGAATAAGGTTCTCAATTTGTAACTTTAACCCCCTGGAAGCCACCTGCAGATTTTTGCCTACCAGGTCCACACACTTCTTTACATAAACAAGGAAGAGAGAATGACACACAAAGTACCATCTTATCGATGTGATAGACATGATCACACACGAGATCTTTAGCATCCTATCAGCTTTCCTATGTTCTTTATGACAACAATTTATGTAAAGTTTCTGGCCACTTCCAGACAGATCACACAAGAAAACAAGGATTCAGGATGCAAGGATCATGGCACCACTGCCAACTTGTTATCTCTTGTGACGTTTACACCTCTCATTGGTTAAAGCCTAATCACATGTCCATCAGACCCACAGGAGAAACTGGAAACATGATTTCTTAGTTGTTCAGAATTCTGCCTACTGAAAATATTGGGTCTTTGACCAAGGAGGTGGCTCAAAGGGTAGAGTGTGACACCTGCCTACATAAGGTTATGGGTTCGCCATTTTCATCACACATGCCTGAGTGGATTAGTTCTTTAGCCTCTCTCATAAAATACATAGATAAGTGACTGAATAAATAAATATTTTAGAAAGGTTCAGTTATCCACTGTATAGATAATAATATCAAGATTTAATCTCTAACCAATTTTCCAATATTTATGAAAGGATATGTCAAAGAAATTGTTCAGTAATTATAGAAGTTTCTTCCTTTTTCTCAGTTTGCCTTGTGCCTAAGAGTATTAGCTAAAAATATGGGTCAGTGTGGTTTCCTCTTGACCTTAAGGTTGTGAGAGTAGACTCTGACATGTACTTTTGATTTCTTTTTTACTCTAACTTCTCTCAAGTTAGCTTATAATCTACTATAATACTCTCTCTCTCTCTCTCTCTCTCTCTCTCTCTCTCTCTCTCTATTAGTTTAAGGGAGGAATCCTAAGGTAATAATCTAATATGCAATAATAACTCAAGGCACAAGGACAGTCATTTTTTATTAAAATGCAAACACTTTGTTTAACCTAATGTCTAGTTACTATGTATTAAGTAGATAATATAGATCACACATTGGCATGATGAGCAGTCAAAATAGTAATACTTGTAAATGTTCTTTTTTTTTCTGCCCATTCCCCTGTATATTTATTCTTTATTTTTTTATTTTATTTTTATTTTTTATTTAAGAAAGGATTAACAAAACCATAGGGTAGGAGGGGTACAATTCCCACCACCCAATCTCCATATCCCACCCCCTCCCCTGATAGCTTTCCCATTCTCTATTCCTCTGGGAGCATGGACCCAGGGTCATTGTGGGTTGCAGAAGGTAGAAGGTCTGGCTTCTGTAATTGCTTCCTCGCTGAACATGGGTGTTGACTGGTCGGTCCATACTCCCAGTCTGCCTCTCTCTTTCCCTAGTAAGGTGGGTCTCTGGGGAAGCTGAGCTCCAGGACACATTGGTGGGGCCTTCAGTCCAGGGAAGTCTGGCCAGCATCCTGATGACATCTGGAACCTGATGACTGAAAAGAGAGTTAACATACGAAGCCAAACAAATTGTTGAGCAATCATGGACCCAAAGCTTGGAATAGTGGAGAGAAAGTGTTAGGGGGGTACTCACTGCAAACTCTAGTGTACTTCTGCTTTCAGGTATATATTTTGTAGTAGTTTACGGATACATGTGAACATATGCTCTCTCTCACAGAAACTGGTGTATATCTAGGTTTTGGGACTTTGTTAGAAAGTGAACCACCTGAGATGGAATTAGAGTATACTATGAAAGGAAAGGTCTCACCTGAGTAAAGAAGCTGAGGGTTGTCATTCCACACGTGAAGTCTGTGGACACAGTCTGAGGTGAAGCATGTTGAGGTGGCCATCGTTGTGTTGGTAAGGTTGTGATCGGCAGATGCAATATTATTTGATATGGATTGGGAGAGGCATACGGGAAAGTGGGCCCTATCCAAGGGCTCCAGGACTGGGGGAAGTAGAGGCTCTATAGTGGAGATGTGAGATTCCTGCTGTCTTAGGGTTCCAAAAGACAATGGAAAGTTAATGTTATCATCACATTAATTGGTAATTGGGTTAACTTTGAAAAATCCTTTTGTTAGGGTTTGTTGTACAGTACCCAGTATCTTGTATATAGCTGTGCTATTGGTTGCATCAGAGAAATGCAAATTAAGACAACACTAAGATACCACCTCACTCCTGTAAGAATGGCATACATCAAAAAGGACAGCAGCAACAAATGCTGGAGAGGTTGTGGAGACAGAGGAACCCTTTTACATTGCTGGTGGGAATGTAAATTGGTACAGCCTCTGTGGAGAGCAGTCTGGAAAACTCTCAGAAGGCTAGACATGGACCTTCCATATGATCCAGTAATTCCTCTCCTGGGGTTATACCCCAAGGACTCCATAACACCCAACCAAAAAGAGGTGTGTACTCCTATGTTCATAGCAGCACAATTCATAATAGCTAAAACCTGGAAGCAACCCAGGTGCCCAACAATAGATGAGTGGCTGAGAAAGCTGTGGTATATATACACAATGGAATACTATGCAGCTATCAAGAACAATGAACCCACCTTCTCTGACCCATCTTGGACAGAGCTAGAAGGAATTATGTTAAGTGAGCTAAGCCAGAAAGATAAAGATGAGTATGGGATGATCCCACTCATCAACAGATGTTGAGTAAGAAGATCTGAAAGGGAAACTAAAAGCAGGACCTGACAAATTGTAAGTAGGGCACCAAAGTAAAAACCCTGTGGTGAGGGGTAGACATGCAGCTTCCTGGGCCAGTGGGGGGTGGGAGTGGGTGGGAGGGATGGGTCACAGTCTTTTGGTTGTGGGAATGGTGTTTATGTACACTCCTAGTAAAATGTAGTCATATAAATCACTAGTTAATTAATATGAGAGGGGGAAAATTAATTGTATGTTTCGAAGTTTTTCAAAACACAAACTGAATCTTTTCAGAGAGTCTGCATATCAATTACACAGCCTATATAGGCTGTGTAATTGATATGCAGACTCTCTGAAAAGCCTAGACCAAGTAAATGTTCTTTTAATGAGAAAAAATGTTCAGGATGTGTCATGTTAAAAAAAAAGGAAGATAATTGTATATATAAAACTGGGGCTTCACACATAATATATGTAATTAAGATCAACTCAAAGAAAGTACAAAATTGTTAGTATTATTTATCTTGAAATGATGAAATTTCAAGATATTATCTACTTCCTTCTTGACACATTTTTACATTTTCCATATTTTATATAAAGTGTAAATGTTCCTTCCAGAGCCATAAGACGGAAGAGAAAAAGCCCGTTTCCTCAGGCGTCAGCAGGAAGCAGTCTCTCCCTGTCTGAATTGCCTGGGTGTGGTGTGGCTGTGGTAGCAGCTGGCTTTACAGGCCCCCTGGGCAAACTGAAAAAGAACATTCCTCCCAGAAAACCCTCCTCTGTCGGAAAGAGAGGGGCTCTGGGTCCATTAGAACATAGTTTCTCTTCCCACAGCCCTCAGGATGGTTAGAAGTCAGCTGGGTTTTTGGGCAAAATCATTTTGCCATCCATTAGGCCCATATGGTTTCATCCAGGACTACAGCATCCTAGCAAGAACCTCTGCCCCCCTAGCCTCTCACTGGTCTCTTTCCTCCTTAGCAGTCCTCTCACAGAAATAGTGACAGGGCAGTGACTGGCTCACCTGTTCACCCACTCCCCCAAACTCAGAAGGACTGAAACCAGGGGACCCCAGACATTTGAGTGGTGAGTGGAGTTCCCCAGGGTTCTGACTCCACACCCAGGCCCAGAAAGTAGAGATTCAGGCAGGTTACAGGATAAAGGAGAATGGCAAACACCCACCCCCCATAGGGCACCTGCCTGACAGCATTCCTCAGGCCTGCTGGGCTCATCTCTGCAAGAGGGACTCTGCCTCCCACAAGAGCAGTAGGCCAACTTCCCTGGGTGACAAGTTGTTCAACCCAGTAGTGGAAAGACCCCTGAAATCTTCTGCCTAAGCCTAGACTAGTACTTACTACTTAGGCCTCGACACCCTCCTCTCCTACCCCCTACTTCACTTCCCTCAGTCATTTTATCTACTCAATTAACTACACAAAAGAAAGTAAGTAAGAGATATCTGCTAATATCCTCTGACAGCAACAGCATCAGTGTCACGCCCTTGATATTTTTTTAGAAGAAATACTGTATACAACTAGCCAGGAGACATACTGGTAAATATATATATATCAACTAAAGGACAATTATTGTCCTTATACCAACCTCTATTATAATTATCAAACAAGGGAAATGCAGTAAAACCTAGTTAGCTTAGATCCCACTTATACCCTACATCTATCTATTCCCTCCCTAACTTGAGGCTGGACCCCATAAACCTAATACTGGTTTGGATACAACAAATAACACTCAACAATTTAACATCTGGGAGAAAGCCTAAGCTCATTAGATTAAGAAAGGACTGCAAGAGCTAGATAAGGGAAAGAGACTGGTTCAAGTATCAATGGCCTTTTTGGTCAACACCAGGCCATCCCATCATCTGGTGCCCTAGTTAGGGAATCCATACATCCTCAAAGAGATAGGATGGGCCTAGACCTCCAACAGATCCCTCTCTCCATCATCACTGCTCAGTTCCATCAGAAACATCCTCATCAGCCCCTTTGTGGGCCACTCCAAGGACCTCACTCTACAAGGGAAGGCTGGGTCAGCCTACTCTGCCACTTGAGGAAGACAAGTCTTAAAATAAATAAGTGCAGCCTAGAATGTTTCCAGCTGTGACCATGGGCTGTGAGCTCAGACAGAGAGGGACTCAGAGGTCACACAGTCTCCTGTGCTAAATATGAATAGATAGATGTGGACCCTGGGTCAGATCAGTGGGATAAACAAATATTTCTATACTTTCTTCAAGTTCAAAGCTACTCTCTGCTCTAACCCAGCTTTCTAGTGTCCTAGTCTCAACTCTGAAACCATCTCCCCAGACAATATTTTTTTAGTTCCTGTGGTGAACTGCTGCATTTTGGGGGGGAAGAATAGTGATAGAGAGCAAGGCAGAACATCTTCTGCTTCTACTTTCCAGAAGTCTAGTTCTGACTTTTGGAATGTCAGGTCAGACCTTAACATGCTCTTACAAATACCTCTCCCAGAGCAAGCAGCCTGGGTGACCCAGCAGGGGGACCCTGACCTTCCTCTCTTCTGCAGCATGGAGGGTGGGGTTGTCTCTCTCTGGAGGGCCATGGAGGTCGGAGCTTCTGAACAGAGTGTAGGAACCTGAGATCTGAGCCTCAATTCCAGCTTCACTATTTATACATTGGATAGCTCTAGCTCTGGGTACATCCCCCAGTCAATCAAAACTGGGTCACCTCGTCTGGAAAAATGGGTACAATACAGTGTGCTTTCAAAACACGCAGTGGGGGTGGGTGGGTGGTGGCATGCCTGTCTCTCTCTCTCTATATATATATATCTTATGAAACATGCATTGTCAATGTCTGTCTACTTGAGCACTTATTAATTTTTAAGCCTGAAAGTCACTACTAAAGAGGAAAAGAGGCCCTACTGGCAAACAGTGCTCTGTGAAAGAAGAAGAAAAAAAAAACCTTCATATTTATGGCCTTTGCCAATTCATGTTATAAAGACAGTTATGACGCTCAGTTTCAGTTTCCCATGGTTTAACTAATTGGCAGGATCCCTGCACAGTGAACACTCTGCTCTTGGCATCTTAACTCACTTCAACACACCATTTGTCTCAGAGGGCAGAGCTGGTCTCAGTCTCCACAGGTTCAATTTAGTGGGTCCAAGCCATGAGAGATTTGCAGAATGATTTCAGACTTACCTGCTCTGTTGATTAGAGATTCTGTGATAGTAGAGACAGTGCTGTTTTAAATGTTTTAATTAACTCTATTGAATGGACACAAACAGAAATTGAGAGAGAAGGGGAGATAGAAAGGAGAGGGAGAGAGACACCTACAGTTCTGCTTCCCCACTTGCAAAACTTTTCCCCTGCAGGTGGGGACCAGGGGCTCAAACCTGGGTCCTTGTGCTTTGTAATGTGTGCTCAGCCAGGTGTGCCACCACCTGGCCCCTCTGTTTTTATTAGTGATTTAACACTTGTATAAAATGATAATATTTCAGATATATTATTTCACAAACAATATATGTATGTACAGCTCACTACACCTGTGACCAAGCTTCCTGTTGTCTCCCCTTGCCTCTATTAATGACTATAGCTTTCACTGGAATGATCTAGGTATGAATGTACGGACAATATGTTTATTTTACCGGCACACTGCTCGGGTCTGGCTTATGATAATGCCAGGCATTAAACATGGGATCTTTGGGCCCGAAAACGAGTAAAGTCATGGGCCCCTTGGAATTTACCCAAAACAGACCTACTAGCTTTTTCCAAAACGAAGACCCCAAATCTTCATCTGCAATATTCTTGCTTTTAGATTCATGACTAGTCAACAACTTGTTCTGTTTTATATGTTAACTCTTTTTCAGCCACCAGGTTCCAGATGCTACCATGATGCCAACCTGACATCCATGGGCAGAAGACCCCACCTATGTGTCCTGAAACCCCACTTCCTCAGAAGGAACCCACTAGGGAGAGAGAGAGAAAGACAGACAGACTGGGAGTATGGATCCACCTGCCAACCTCCCATGTTCAAAGGGGAAGCAATTACAGAAGCCAGACCTGCCACCTTCTACACCCCATAATGATTCTTGGTCCATATTCCCAGAGGGATAAAGAATAGGAAAGCTTTCAAGGGAGAGGACGGGAGGGATATGGAGTTCTGGTGGTGGGAACTTTGTGGAATTGTAACCCTTTTATCCTATGGTCTTGTTAATATTTCCATTTTATAAATAAAAATTAAAAATAAAAGATATGTCTTGGTTCCATGTGTCCTTATTCCTGGCAAGGATGCAATACCTAATATGGGTTGCATAAGTGGGCAAATGTTCCAGTAGGAAACAAAATGATAAAAAGTCGAGTTGAATGTTGAAGTGGAGAGTAGTAGGTGCTGGGGCCTTTCTATGGGCGGTCGTTCTAGGAGTTCAACAGTATCTATGATATAGAAAATACCCAGTAAATTAAAGCATTCTCTCAAGTTCACCCCCACACACACCCCAGCTCAAGTTCATGTCACCTCCTGTCTCTGCCATCTGTGTGCACCTTCCTGATGTCCCTGCCATGACCCCTTTTTATTGATCTTATGTTTGATTGCCACTAAGGTTCTTCTTGGAGCTTGGTGCCAGCATTACGAATGCACCACTCCCAGAGACCATTTTTCATTTTTTCTTCCTAATTTTTTTAAAGTTTTTATTTATAAAATGGAAACACTGACAAGACCATAAGATAAGAGGGATACAATTCCACACAATTCCCACCACCGGAACTCCATACACCATTCCCTCCCCTGATAGCTTTCCTACTCTTTAATCCTCTGGAAGTTAGATAGAAGAGAGAAAAGTTGAGACAGGACGTGGAGATAGAGGGGGGGGGGAGAAAGACACCTGCTGACCTGCTTCGCCATCCTGCAGCACTCCCCCCGCAGGTGGGTAGCAGGGGCTTGAACTAGGGTCCTTGAGCTTGGTAATAGGTGTGATTAACCCACCCCTCCACACACACACACTGCCCCCTGGCACAATTTCTTAGAGGACATTTGTCTAGGTCTCTATCTTGGTCCTCATGGTTAAAGTGAGGTATCTGAACACCCCAGCCCATGCTCTGGTACATTCTGACGGCTGACACTTAGTGTAAACCATTGAAACTTCTCTCTACCAGCATGACTTTGGAGTCTGGGGATGCTTAGGGAAGCCTGTGGAGTTAGAATAGATGGTTACTTCTGGAATTTGCTCTCATGGGGGGGGGGGCTTCGTCACACTGTGGATGAGTCCTCTTGTTTTGGGGGGAGTGTGGACCCAATTGTATCTATAACTCCTTCAGATCACAATTGTATCAGCTGACTGTCTCTAAAGGGATCCCTTAGTTGTGTAAAGATTTTATTTATTTATTTAACACAAGACAGATAGGGAGGGAGACCAGTTTGTGGAGCGCCCGGTTGAGTGCTCATGTTACAATGTAGGAGGACGCAGGTTCAAGCCCGGATCCACACATGCAGGAAGAAAGCTTTGCAAGCAGCGCTACAGATGTTTCTTTTTCTCTCTCCATATCTGTATCCCTCTTCCTTCCTGGTTTCTCTCTGTCTCTATCCTATAAATAAAGAAAAAGATAACAAATGAGCTTAAATAAAAAAGTTCGAGGGGGGCCAGGTGGTGGCACACCTGGTTAAACGCACACACTACAGTCCACAAGGACCCTTGTTCAAGCCCCTAGTCCCCACCTTCAGGGGAAAAGCTTCACAAATGGTGAATGAAGCAGGGCTGCTGGTGTCTCTCTGTCTCTCTCCATCTCTATTTCCCCCCTCAACTTCTCTCTGTCTCTAGCTAATAATAAATAAAAACAAATTAAAAAATCCGTAAAAAATGTTAGAGGAAGACACACACACACAGAGTGAGAGAGAGGGAGGTAAGGAGGGGGGAGAGGGATAGATAGATAGATAGATAGAGAGAGAGAGAGAGAGAGAGAGAGAGAGAGAGAGAGAACCAAGGCATCACTCTAGAACATAAGATGCTAGGGACTGAATTTAGAACCTATTATTTCCTAGTTCAAGACTTACTCACTGGGCTACTTCCTGGGCCTTCTCTGACTTGACCTTGATGTTTTCATCCTCTCTGATCCTTAAGAGAAAACTGTGTCTTTCACAGAGCCACAAAGCTGAGGCCTAAGCAATAGCATGAATCCCAGACCTGGGCGAAGACAGGTCTGAGGAATAGATGTGTCATCAGACGCCATCAGCTATGCTGCTCTTCCTCACGTTGCTCCCAAGCAGTAGTCCCTTCCAGAGTGTTCTGCCAGCCCCATGTGTCTCCACAGGGTTTTGGACCACTGAGTATGCCCACATATGCTGATCTAGCAGTCCCTCACTTGCACAGATCCAATCTTTTAGGCATGCAGAGTTCTGCACTATACACTGTGAATATTTCCGCCCTTTTTTTGGGGGGGGGGTGAGGAGTGGGGGTTACAAGCTGATGGGAAGAGAATATTGGAGCTCATAAGAGTCACACTCTTAACATACAACACTGTGTGTTGAGGCCTTCTCATTTGGAAAGCTCTCACTAAATATATTCATTTTAGAGATGAGGAAACGGAGACAGGCTTGAACACATGTGTTCCCCGTGCTGTTTGTTGCACGGAATCAGGATGGACTACCTGGGAAGACAGCCTCTCCTTAAACAGGCCCTCACCCACCCAGCATTATTGTCTTCAGGACCCTGGACTTTGGGAGCCTCTGAGGAAGGCTCATACCACCTTGACCGGGTGTGCCACTGCCCGATTTCTATGCATGCCTTTGATGTTACAGGACAGAGGATAAAGAAAATATCATTTCTGTACTATACAGACATATATATGTGTGTATATATATGTATATATTTGCCAGAGCAAGCACTGCTCTACTCTAGTTTAAGGTGGTGATTGAACCTGGGACCTTTGTTGTCTCAGGTGAGATAGCCTTTTTGCATAACCGTTATGTTATCTCCCCCAACCCTTATTAAATATTTATTAAGTGCCACAGATCCTTTCCTCTGTTTTTCTTCTATCACACCACACAGTGCTTAGCTGACTCACTGAGTTTATAGCTGATGCATATTCTCAAATGGACAAAGGCAGGTCCTTGCAAAAGCAGCTCTGAGGGGCTTCTGGGAAGTCGGTGACACACAGTGGCTAAGGAGAGCTGCTTCTGACACCGGCTTAGCCAGTTCAGCCTCAGCCCCTGTCTTGCCAACTCTATCAGATCTGCCCCTGGTCCAAAGTCCCTGGGGGAGAGGGACAAATCTAGTTAGTCGTCTGTGTTCATAAACGCAGGTGTGGAGGCTTCAGGCCTTGGTTACTCATTACACTTAATACACGCTGATACCGTGATCCCTCTGAAGTAGGCCAAGCAGTGCTAAGTCACCCAAAGGCCAAACTTGGCAAACAAGAGTCTTACTGATTAACTAGCCTCTGCTTCCCAGACCTGCCAGCTGTCAGGCCTGCCTTCAGGGGCAGGTCCAAATTGCCCATTTTGTCAAGAACCAGGAGGTTGCTGGCTTTGTTTTCTGGCCATGGTGTAAGGAATTTTGAAAGATAAGAGTGGAAAGGGTGTCTTGACCTCAGTGCCAACTTCTGGGATAGTTCAGGAAACGTGCCGTTTGAATCCTGTTTCCTGGGACCCCACAAGGTCTTACGGGCCAGCCATGACCCTGTTCTTGCCCCTGGGCACTGGGGGAACTTGCCTAGTTCTCTCCTCCTCAAACTAGTGCAGATGTGTGAACCCTAGCATATGTATTTTGGGGTCCCCAAGATAAGCCCCCAGATCTTCCTGGCCTTAAAGCTTTCATGAATATTCACGAAGAAGCAGAGAAGAGGAAAGAAAAGTAATCATCAAGGGAAACAAACAGTCACTTGTTTCAGAAGAAGAAGTTCTGGAATCTTCGGAAGTCCCCACAGCACTAACTTAGCGGATGATTTGTGTCTTTCCTGCAGCTGTCTTTACAATGAGGAGCCCCGCCCTACATGAATGTCTCCTGTCAGGGCTGGAGGTTAGGCGTCTACCCGGGGCACCCGCAGACTAAAAGCAGGATGTCAACAGGATTTTACTCCTTCAGGAGACCTTGGGGAGAGAGGGTGGGGCATCATATTCTTGATCTTTCCAGCTTCCAGAGGCTGCCCCTCTGTGCCCAGGCTCTAGGCCATTCATCTCTGCTGAGGATTCTGTCTTTCTTTACTCATGTCCTAACACAGAACCACTAAGCAATACCTTCTTCCCAGGAACTACTTAATAGGATCATCTTTTGCCAGAGGCCTATGTGACAGGCTTTTGGTACATGTGTGTAGGTGGAGAGCAAGATGGAATGTCTAGTGCTTGCTCACTTATAACTTGGCATCTCTGGCAGAATTAATTTATTTACATTTTTTTTTCTCCAAAGGCAGCTACACCATCTCCCATCTCTCCTGTCCTGCTACCCTGTGGCCTTGCCACATCCTGTCAAGAGGAAGGGTTTGTGTCCTCCCTGTGACTCACGACAGGCTGCAGAAATAAAGTATTTGGTGATTTCATAACGTGAGCAGCGGAGTAAGTGTCCAAGTCCCTTGAGGCCAGCATACAGTGAAGAACCAGCCCCCAACCCAGAGGCTCAGCTGGACCCTATGGTTACCAGTCCCCTCGAGGCGGCATCAGCAGCCAGACTGGCAAGGGCAGAAGCTGTTGTGTGTTTACAACTACCGGCTGTTAGGGACCCATTTGACTGAGCCTCCCAGCTGATGCCCAGACATCCTGGAACAAATACTGCCATCCCTGCCTCACCCTCTGCACAGGATGTGTGGACATCGTGACACCGGTTTTAAACCTCTAGCTGGGCATGGGGAAGGGGATGCACTCTGTCACACAGAGTAAACAGCCTTTCTTCTCTTTCTTAGAGAAAAGACTCCCTTCTTTTTTTTTTTTTTTTTTTTTGAGCGTAGCATTTCAGCCATTTTATTTTATTGTCATAGTCTCTACCCTCAGGGTCTAAGATTCCTTCCCCAGTGGCTGGTTAAGGTATTTTCCTAAACTAAATTCCCCCAAGAGGTGATCGGGTGCCAGCAATTAAGATAGCCAAGTCTTTTGATCTCTGCCAAGTTTTGGAGTACTTGGCGCACAGCACACCAGTGCCTAATTAATGTTAGTTTTGAATTCTCTCTTCTTCTTTGGACTCCTGGGGAGCTGGAAGGTGAATAAAAGCCTGGGATAAGGGAGTAAATTTAAGATTCCAGAAATACTCCATTGG